>NW_018020631.1:747472-922976 GCF_002006095.1 Pseudomyrmex gracilis
ATATATTTTATTTTTCTCTTTACAATAAGTCATGAAACAGATAAAATCAAAATATAATATATTGTATGTACGTATTCGGACACAAGAATTTCAAACAGTATCTTGGATGTTGTTGCTTTTCAATTAGCTAGTGTTTACATTCTCAAGAAACACAGTGTGAACTTCAAGGCCAAATATTATAAAGGCTATAATATTCTGTACATCATATCTATAACTTGATATTGCTTTAGATTAATCAATATAGTAAAAAGTTAGATATCATTTTTTTTTTAGATATAAGAATGATAAGAAAAAGAAAGAAATAATTAGTTAAGATAAAATACGATTATATCGTTTATTGTGCTTTTCAGGAAAGAGTTATTTTGCAAAAAATGGTATCTTCAGAAGTGACGGAGAATGGGCAGACAAGCCCAGTAAAAAATTGCAGTACAATGGGTATAGCACCAGGAGACTATTCTTTGGTCGGTTGGGATATGGATACAACGGGTAAAAAGGTCATTGACGAAATCTGTCAGATAGCAGGATATACTCCTACTTCGACTTACTCGCAATATGTGATGCCGTACAAGGATCTCAATCCAACTGCAATAAAACGACACAGCATGAAGGTTGTGACCAATGGCAAATTCCGTGTGCTAAGAAACAGTAAGACCAACGAGGTACGAATCAAGATCACAATATTATCGACTCTCTTTTGTACCAGAGAAAGAAAACTTTTCACACCAACTGTTCAATTTATTTTATTTTATAAATTTGAAAATATTCAAAAATATGGTTCTAAAAAAACTTTTATCATTAAACTTAAACATAAATTGCAATGATTTTTAGTTGAACTTAATAATAATTTTGTAATAAATAGACAAATTTAAGATAAATTATTTTTTTTAATTTTTATGACACTACACTTCGTCTCTTTCGAAAAAAAATTAATAAACATTACTTATATATGAGAAATTATATATTCAGAAATATACATGTATATATATATGAATATATTTCTGAATTGGAGAAAACTATTCATTTTCTTAGGTAATCAAATCCAAAAGTGAAGTATCTGCACTTACGGACTTTCTGACCTGGTTGGAACAAATGAAAGGAAATACAGATGGTGTAATTCTGGTTTATCATGAGCCTCGCAAAGTCATCCCCGCGATGTTGCTTGAATCATTAAAGAAGTACGATCTAGTTGATCGGTTCAAACAAACGGTCAAGGGATTCGCGAACGGATTCAATATAGCAGAGGATAAATGCGCGAACTCGGCACATATTTATTCCCTCCGTACGTTGTCGCGCACATTACTGAAGAAAGAATCGAACTTGGGCAATGCGCAGGACAGAGCATCATTGGCGTTACAAATAGCGCAATACTTGTGCACGTTTGAGAACGGCAAAGCTGAAGATGCTAACAACAGCGAGAAGAGCGACGTTGCGATGAAAAAAACGATGGAATGTATTCAAGAATTTGCGCAACCCATTGACGTCGAAGAGCGGGAACATAACGGTATGTCATTGAACATATTTAATTTGAAAACTATAATATCTTTTGTCAAACTCAGTTTGATCAAAACGTAATATTTGTTGTAGAACTAAAGATGATATTCGAGCGGCAGAACAATCTGCGGCCGATATTCAGCGCCCTATTTCGTATGAACCGCCGCGAACGTCAACACGCTAGTCCTCTACGCCGATTGCTTGCCGAAGCTGGAATCGTGTATTCGGAGCTACAGGTGAGTGTGTATACACACATGATTAATTGTGTGCCAACAATCGAGATCGTTTACACTAAGCAATATCAAATGGAAACGTAGCGCACACAAAATCTTGGTTTTTCTATTAAATTATTATTTCGAAATAAAATAATATTTGGATCAAATAATTACAAATCGATTTATAAATATAAATTATAAAGTTAATTAATTCTTCATCATTACGGAGAAGAATCGATTCATCTAACGAGTTGTAACGAGCCGTAATAAAAAAAAGTCGTGAAACACGCGTTTTAGGATGCATGGACTAATGCGAAGAAGGATGGACTGGAAGTTTTGATGAAGGAAAAGCTGCCAAAGGTCGACGAAAAGAAGGTGGCGGATTTGATGACCATTCTCGAACGTCACTTTGATCCGGAGAAAAAGCCGAAGGGCAGATCGCAGGAAAGGAGAGGTGCCAGGTCGAGGACAACCGAAAAAAAGATAAACGACGACAAAGAAAACAATAACAAGAGTGACTCGGGACACGATAGTCCTGACACGACCACGTCCGGCTCTCCCGTCAAAATGAACGGCGACAGCGACGAAATTAAAGCGCAGGAATGCGCTGTAGTAGTAAACGAATGTGCCGAACGCGTTTAACGACGTTAATTCTTTTTGACGTCTCTTACAAAAAAATGAGAGTACTTTGCGACTATTGTATATGTCTTTATCGCTCTTAGGCACAATTAAACGTGAATTCTGTTTTTGTTGCCATAACGGTTATAAATGACGAAAAGTACACTTACCGAGTAAGTGGAAGACGAATGTAGATTTAGCGTAGACTGAAGTATGACGTGCATTTAACCAGACCTGTAATGCAACGAAAGCGCGTTGTATTTCGTGGACAACATCGCTAAATTTATGTTCTTCGGTCGAAAATGGTTGCGAAAGTATTTTCATTAATTTTTTTTTGCGACAATTTATAGAGTAATAAACGTATTAGCATATATAAAAGGTCTCACGATCGTCTCACAAAACGATTATTGTTGTGCTTGATGAAGAGACAAAGTGTTATTAGTTTCAGTATTTTTCTTTTATTCTTATTTTTGTTTACTTGTTCGTTGGTATAAAAAGATGAAATTCTTTAACACATGAAACGCCCTCGAACTTTAGTTAGTTCAAATGTACAAATAAAAAACACATTAAACGACACATTTAGTTTGTTAAGTACATATATTTTATTTAATATCGTTTACGTTTCACAATTTTATAGACGTTTGTGTTTTTTTTTTTTTTCCTTGTTTTCTTTCTTTTTATTTATCCTTGAATTCGAACGTTCGCCGTGTGGTGAGAGTGTCTGTTTATAGACTGCTGAGCGTGAAAAAGGATAGGAAATAACGCGGATTTTGTTGCCGCATACTTCACGATGTGTACGGTAGTGTGCACAATATTTTCTACTTTTTACTGTTTAATGCCAAGCGAGCGCCTTGCGCGCGCGACGGTATTAGAGAGATATATATTTTTATATTGCCACGTAATAATACGCTGTTTCGTTTCTGCTGTGAGATCTCGTTGTATCAGCATTGGATAATAAAGATTCGAATTTAGTTACGAGTTTCAGTTATAACCCCCGCAAAACTCGTGTTTATAACGCTAATTACTTTGCATAAATACGATATTTCTGGCGAATTAAATTTAGTAATTTTGTTTTCCGCGCTGCAGCTTTAACAATAATCCGATTTCGAAGTTATTAAGTTTTTATATTATAAATAAAAAAATCATACAACGCAAGCTGGAAATATAAAACTGAACCTTATTTACAATATTTAGAGTAAACCGCAGAATTGCCAGAGAGTGTAAATAAATGAAAAGTGTTATTTTTTTTTTTTTTTTTTTTTTAGAGAATATTGTCGCGCAATATATAAATCTATTTTGAAAGTCTGAAAAATAAGGTGCCGGAAAAATTTGCATAAAAAATAAATCGAGAACGTCGTAGCGTGCGATAAATCTTCATCGGGACGAGGAGAAATAGATTTCAAGTTTGTGTCGAAGGTTCCACCTGGCAAAAGATAACGTCTGGTTACCTCTTATTACCTGCACAACATCGGACGTGATTTATTTTCCTTCGCTGTGCACGGCGCTTATTAATTGCGCGCGCGCCGTGGCGCGTGAACCTCGCAAGGGGCGTTTGGCAAATAAACGCGCAGGGCCGCTCTTAAACGTTGAAGTTTCTTAATAAGCAAAAAGGTCGCCGGTTAACGGAACTCAGCCGCGCGCCGGGGAAAAACGGAATGGAAAACGGCGGTCGCTTTTCCGCGCCGGATTTCTTCGACCGATTCGAGAGAGAGAAAATGAATTAAAGATACGAGCGGGACCGTTGCGCACATCCGGATTTTTCATGCCACATGCCAAAACGCTCTGAGCCGTGAAGGGCAGCACCGGTGTTCTCGCGCACACACTTTACGAGAAAATTCAAGTAGTATCTTTTCTCGGCAAGCGCGCAATGCACGATTCTTCCCCGCGAGTCCTGCGGAAACAACGACGAAAGAGAGAGAGAAAGCGCTCGGTTAGAAAATTAAACTTTTTCACATGAAACGATTAGACGAGGTATCGTCCTGTAACTCCATACGCGTTTTTCCGATGAGATGTGTACAACCGTGTGTTCTCGGAAGAAAAAAAGATACACAGACGGATTTGCGAGTCTAATTGACACGCTTCGGACCAGCGTACGCTTTACGTCTTCGGAAGTACACTAAATTCAGTCCATGATCCTGTTAAGCCGATTCTATCGCCTCTGTCTTTCGGACGGAAGTCTTCTCAAGAAAAAGCTCTCTCACATATCAAGCGGAAATCGTTGGCAATCTGGCGGAAAGTGAAACGCCAACTTTTATCATCGCCCTTCGATGACCGTTTCTCCCAATGACTGAAACCCAGTGGTAATAATACAGTAATGATATAACAACGATGGGAAGTTGAGCATTTCCAGGAACTATTTTCAAAGACGAGAGGCGCAACGTGGAGAATTTACGGAAAATCCCGTATTACAGCAATTGTTCCGCAACGCGCACGTTGTATTTAGGATACAGCGGTATATACATGTATATACATTACAAAGCGTAATAAATTCTTTAACATCGCTCATGCCATATTTTATCGAAGTTGATGTACGCGGACGTGAAACGGAATGAGCACGAATCTCGAGCGATTAATCTCAAATATTACGAATTGCGTATAATTTTGCTATTATTCTCGTCGAATAGATTATTAACATAGACGTTAACAGTGATTATACGGGATTCTCGAAAATGAGCGCATTAATAATTGAATGTGAGGATTTCAGTGAGAGAGAGAGAATGGATTAACGAAAATCTGCTATTAACACATGTTATGCGCGGATAACGGATGTTACACGGATCGTCGAGTGTCTCTCCGTATGACGTTATCTCAATTAACAATGAGACTAATAACGAAATTATCGAATGTGGCGGGCTGCAAGAAAGAAATTTCAGATAAACGAGCAAGATTCTCTAGAGAAGTGCGCGCATAATTTAACCGATAAGTAATTAGTATACATGTTTCGTTTGCGCTCATTTACTATGCATCATTATTGCGCAATGGACCGCCTTCCTTCGTGTAATTTTGCACGCACTCGTGTGCAATTGTGCAGCCCAGAATGCAAATTTCCTTTACGGAATTATATCGCATGCTAGCAATTATACTTGTATAGTGGGTGTTTTCGGTAAACTCAAATTTATACATAACGTTTTTACATAATTACCTCTTATTACTGTATTATTGTATAAAATATAAAAATACAAAAAATATATTTTAGTTAAACAAAACTTTTAATAAGTACATGGCACACAATATATGTCTATAATTTCTTTCTCTCAGTTATTATTATTAAAACAATCGCTTTTTAATTATTATTACAAAATACTGTTACGTAACAATCTAATGCTCACGTCACACTCTAATAAATTTTTCCGCGCAAGAATCGGTTAGTTGAAAACACTAGCAGTAAATAAGAGAACGCAATGAGCCTCTAAACGCTCGATGCCTGAGAACAAAGCATCCAAATAATACATCGATACATTGCCGATACCTCGATAAAGTCCCTACGAGCTTAGTTCCGCTCGCGTGCGGGTGCGATTATCGTACGATCGCCCTTCGTCTTGTGTAATTTCTTTTTGCGAATGGCCGAGCGTGGCGAGCAAACTAGCCACGGCTCGTATCGCGATCGCTCCTGTAACAGGCGGCGCGAAGGAAATTGCCGCGTCCGAGGGGCTACCTTAATTGATAATAACGCGCGCGCACAGCGCGCTGAAGCTCTATCGGGGATAATTAATGACACGCCAGCTAACCGCCGAATTCCGCTTTCGTTAGCTCTCTTCGACAATGTATCCGCCTAATGAAGGAGAAGGGAAACGAAACGAAGCGCGAGCGCGATTTGCGATGCAACGTCTGCCGCGAAGATGGGATGTTCTTTTCGTGCGCGAGTGGAATACGAAAGAACTCGGGCGCTCACAATTTTGATAACAAAAAAAAAATAGTCTGTATATTTTTATTTAAATTGGTTTGCGCATCAAATATGTTTTCTCTTCTTTCTCTTTTTACTAAAACACAAAATTCTTAAATTTTGAATTGCAACTGTGAATTATAAATTGTAAGATATTGAGATAATAAGATGTTTACAAAACCTGGTTTTCATATAAAGTCACGTAGTTGCGTATAAAAATTTAAAATGACCTATTCGTATTATTCATAAAACTGTTCAGAGAATTTCAAATTTTTTTTTTTGGAAATGAAACTGGCTTATTCTCGAAACATAAGCGACAAAAAGATTTTATAATGATATACTTTATTATAATTTTTTATTTTTTAATTTTATTTTTAAATAAAATTTATCCTATAGATATTTTTAAATGCCGCGATCTGTAAATTCGAGCTACTTCTCAAAACGTTTATTTAAATTAAATTAAAACTGTAGCAAAAAAACGAAAAAACAAGATCTCTGCAAAGAAAACTGAATTAAAATTAGCGAGAACTTGCCTCGGAGAGTTTATCATTATAATATCTACTATTTGTCCATTATATTTTCCGACCGTTTACGGAAGAACAGAATGAACTGTTTACTTACACGAATAAACGAGCGCCGCGTATATATAGAATACAGAAAGTGGAGTGTGGTCAATAAATGTATTTATTTACGTTGCAAACTGAGGTATCTGTAGCTGCGCGCGCGCGCTTTTACACTGATTAATCCAATGGTTGATAGGCACGTACGAGAACTTGGTATCGATTATATAACGAAGAAGGAGATATGAGTAAATTAAACGCTTTCCATCGAACGAGGTGTAGTGCCGATAAACCAACTTTATTTCTTAAATAAATTAATTAATCATTTAAAATAAATGATGAAATATGATTAAACATTGTCATGATTATAAATCAGCAAATTTGATGCATTTACTTGATTATCAATATACGTGTAACATGTAAAATTTTGTTTTTTCAATATACATGTATATATCTTGTTGTAGTCAATGAACTAGCTGTGCGCTGGTTTGCATTTTGCGGTTACAGTCGGTAGAAATCACCCTATTAGGACCCATCACGCTCTCAGCGCGCACGCTCTCGACAAATTCGCGCACGGCGTGAACTTACCGTAACTGCCCATAGGAAAAAGTGTGCGGATGCAGCCACCAGCGGCAACGAGGAGGTCAGCGGCGCGAGAGAAGTGTTTTTTGCGCGACGTCTCGAGAGAAGTCTTTTCCGCGAGTCTGGACGCAGAGCGAGAGAATTCCCCGCAGAATTCGCTCGCCTCGGCTTCCGATCGTCTTTCTTTCGCGCCCGTCCCGCTCACGAGATAGCAAGTTCGCTATTAACGACGTAATTGTTAGCGCCTCGTCGGCTGTTACGTCGGCGCGCATTGATGTAACAGCGCGTGCAACGCGCGCCTTCCCCGTCGTCACGGACCATAACGAATGCCGGCAAATCGCGAACGCGAAGAAGACGACAATGACGATCACGTCGATCTTTTTTTTTTTTTTTTGAGCATTAAGATTTCCGTTTTCTTAGATTTACTGCGGTTGAAGTACAATATCAAAAATGAGAAATTATAATATATTTTGTTTCTTACGCAGAGCGTGTACGTCTCGAAATAAATGATTATTTTTGTTTTCTTTTGGCAACACGGAAAATATGTTTCTATATTTTTAAATGTACTTTTGCGTACTGTGTGTCAGTATGTAACGAGAATAAATGATTTATTTTAACGATGGTAAAGTAACCGAAAGAATGCATTTGAGAGAGTTAAGTAAACGATGAGGCAAGCATGTGCAACAAAAACTAACGGAAGGACAATTTCTTTTTTTCCACGAGAGGAAGAGAATAAGGAGGAGATTACTATTGTATTACTAGTCGAACGTTTGTAAAACATCGGAGCGACTTTATCAGCTCAGTCAATGACAAGTACAGTAAAATCCGTGCAAATTCCGGCTCGTCATTCTTACTTTTTACGGGAACACATGACGCCGATAAGCATTTAATTCTCTGTGCTCTACGACAGTCTCGAGCAATATTTCTAGGAACATATTACACAACGAACAAAGAGTAAATTTTGTGAAATAAAATTTCGAGTTATCCGTGACGGAAGAAGTCAATAACCGGTTAAGCAATTCGCCTATTATGCGTATCAGAATCGCGCAATATTTCGCGATTCGCTGAACTTCCCGGATCGGAATGTATCCGCAAACGGAAGGAACGAAATTGTTTAAATTCCGCGGCTATATAGATCAGTCCCGTAATTTGATTTAATGTAAAAACCAAAAGACACCGTAAACCGTGACGCGTTTCATTAAAAAAATAATAATAATAACGTAGTTTAAAAGAAATATACGAGTTCTGTGTTATTAATATAACGAACGTAAAACGGCATAAAAATCTTTTATACAAGTTAAGCAGCCAGTATTAAAAAAAAATAGAGCAGAGATACTGCTAAGCTAGGATATTAATCTAGTGAAATAATTAAAAGAATATGATTTAGAAAATATATGTTTAAACATGTATAAAAACTGTATACATGTATAAAAACTGAATTAATATTTATGTGAAATATCATAAAAAAATATATTAATTACACAAAACATCGAGGCAAGGAGGAAATTGAATCAGATTAGGATAGTCACAATATTTGTCCACGAAGAGAATAACACACTTCGCGGACTCTTATTCTCGGAAACTGGGACATCACCCTCGGGTCAAATCTTCGGACCCGAAACCGACGGAAGGACTCGTAACACTCGTTCGAGGCCGTCGCCGGACGAGCGCGCGAGCGGCACGAAGCGAGGATGGTTGTTAGTGGAAGCATCAAGCATGCATTAACAGTACTCCGGACAGGCCGGTGGTTCTCTGGTTCCCTGGTTTCTGCCGCGGCGTCCCCTTCTCATCCGCGAGGACGGTGTGTGCCCGGCTGGACACCAGGGGGAAAGGAATCCCCGGCTCGATGCACGCGTCTCAGTCCACCGGGGAACTTCGTCAAAATTGCATCCCTCTGTTCCGACAGTGGTGCATTCTTCAGTTCGTAAGAGTGTCTCGGGTATTCTCGGTGAACACACTTTGAACTTCGAATTTGAGGAGTGCAACAACGACGTGAGATCGAAAGACACGCGGATCATGTGGAGAGTCCTGATCGCGGGATTTTGCACGGTGAGTCTGTCGAGTTGAGGGTGGAACCGCATTCGATAACGAATGTCCCTTTATATAGAGATGTCTTGTCTCGCGCACTTGCGCCATTCAGTTTATACATGTTGAAGTATAGCCGGCAATCTTTATCGACATGAGGAACGGCTTTCGGACGACTCTTGCGGATAAATCAAGCCGATCGTGGATGATGAACGACCGCTAGATTTCCATGTCATCTGTCCTCGGTGACTTATGTTTGTCGCGCGGCTTTGGAGGTTTGTTTGACACTGTATGTGGTGACAGTTTGTCACAAGATTTTAACGAATCTACGTAGCGCTGAGACGCACGCGCATCAGCTTTATCAAAGGACTATTACCGAGTTTTTTTTCTATTGACCCCCGTCAAGCATGATAAAAATCACTTTACATAAAAAAGAAACATCGGAAAATGTTACAAAAAATATTTAATTTAATTTTAGATCATCATACTATTGATTGCAGTTGTATCTTCAAACTTAAAACCTGACATTATCGAAGTAACCAGTGAGATACAAAAAAAGCCTTGTATTGTTTATATTGTATACTGTTTATCTCGGTTTTATCTTTGAGCGTCATTTTTTAGTCTTTTGACATTTAATTCTACTTTTTACACGCTCCCAACTTATCTTTCTTATTTATTTGCCTCGTGCTCGGCGTTTTTTTTTTTTTCACGTGATATTCTTCGCGATTTTGAAGCATCTGTCAATAATGACAACGTCAATTAATTTCCTGTTGGCGAAAGAGGCCATTGCGCGCGTACCCGACCGTCCGGGAGATATCCTGCGGCGAGGAAGAGGTGATCGGTTTTCATTTTAACTGGGGCGCGGCGATTCCTCTCGCGATGTTTCTTTTTGCGAGAAAAAAAACCCTGACGCTTGACAAGAGAGCTCGTTGTATATTTTTATATTACATTATTAAATCACATCGTGACGGCGCCGGCGCCGTCGAAAAATAATGCGTCATTCAATCTCAGGGCGCTCGCTTCGCATCGATATCACATACTTTAACTTCTCAGATTGTTTGTCCGCTCTTTCTCCCGCGTAGACACACGCGTCGGTTTCACTGAGGAATAATTTAAAATGCACCCTATTAATACACGTAACACTTGTGACAAAATACGATAACGGGCAATTTAAAGCGAGTTGCACGACCATAATCCGGTCATTGATACGTGTGAAATATTAATGGTTTTCCCTTCGAACGACGAAATAATTGAATTGTGTCGGATGTCTCCCCGCGGTGAATATGCGGCGACTAATTCTGGCGCAAATACTTTGTGCATGCACGTGTGTACGAAAATACCAGGAGGATTACGCATATATCGGAGTACAATAACGTCATAATTTTTTCGCGTAGCTTTCGTACGTATATCTTGATCGTCGTTTTTAATATAACCGCGGTAGCTGCGACAGATATCGCGTGTAACAAATAGGACGTACACACGATAAAAAACTTTTAGATATGATGGTTCTTGTTGAAATATATAATATATATATATATATATCGCGCGAGCGATGTATTTATTCTCGCGTCGTCGATCGTGAAGCATCTGCGCGCCGGGGATCGAGTAATTCCCCGTCGCAAAGTTTCATTGAAATTTAATTGAAATACGCTCGATTTAAAGTTTAAATTAGAATTAAAATTAATCCGATTATAAGTGATTAAAATTCTAATTATGCGTACAATCGGATCGAGTTGCGGCGTTGTATCTCAAATAACGTTTAACCGACGATTGATTGCTTGTGACAGTAAAAGAAAGGATAACAGGTAAATATCGAAGGTATCGCAAAAACATATATTCTACGGTATATGTATATTTCTGAATATATAATTATTCCATTTTGTCTTCAGAAATTTAAACACGTTTTTTCCTCGACTTGTAAATCGATCAATCTGTTAGTTTTATTTCTTTTTTTAATCACGTTGTTTTGCCATGCGTTTTCGGTCGCTGTAAAAAAAAAATTCTTCAACACGTGGCGACACATTCCGAGTCCAAACTCTCTCTGTGTTTCACATCTTCCAATTAAACGCGCTTTTATCTCACCAGATTCCATCTCAGCGGTTTATTTGAACGAATAGAGAACGCATCTCGCGCACCGAAAGATTTAACAGTACCGAATTGTTACGGCGACGAGAGATACTGCGGTTGAACGAACTGAGCGTGACGCTAAAAATGTTATTGGAAAAAAAAAACGGGATTTATGAAGTCATAAAGAGAAGGTTTGCGGTTCTTCTCGAATGAAACCGAAAAAATGCCGGGTAGTGTCCAAACAGCAGCCAATCGCAGTTGCTTCGTCTCGCGTGGCGGATTTCAAACTGCGTTTGTCCTTTTCCCGTTACGTCTTTTTCGCTCGTCTCTTAATGAAAAACGAAATCCTGATCGCGAATATAAACCGGGCGAGTTTATTAACCGCCTCGTTATCTCCGCGCAATAAATTACACGGCTCGTTCTATAAAGCCGTGACCTTAATTCTAACGACGGAAGTTTTGTCACAATTTCACGTAATGAAATGTCGTTTCTAAAATATAAATATTAGACCCGCGTGGTTTCCCTTTCTTTACATATATACATATATATGTATATATGTATAAAAGTAAATGAAAATCTTGTAATTAGAAAAAATCTCACGAAGATGAAATACGTCATTATCGAGAAAGCAATTTGTGATAATTTTAATGTATATAAACTCAAAGTTTTGCATTTTAATTTATCAAAATTAATCTCTTGGCAGCTTTTAGTTTAAATTAAAGTCAAGCTTCTCCTGCGACTTGCGCGAGTTTCTCGAGTCTTCGTGTCGACACGCGTAATCACTTGATCGAGGTTTCCGACGAGTCGCGCAATTCCTGTCAACTCGACGCAAAGTTCATCGGGAAAACATTAACACCTCGATGAAAGCTTCTCAATGAAAAGACCGTAATGCACACACAAACGGATGCTCAGCCCCGAAATAGTTCGATCAAGAGAATCGCTTGTCGGGACGAAGCCATTAGGAATATTGACTCGGCTTGCAAATAGTTTTGGAATAAATCGCCGTCGATATATTAATTATATCGGCGATCGATGCATCTTCTTTCAATATTCATCATTAAGGCATATTTTTTTCCGCACAAAACCGGAATCTTTAATTAATTTTAAGCTAAAATTGAAATTGCATCATGAAGCAAAAATTAAAACAGTTTTTTTTTTTATACCTGTCTCTATGCGTATTTGTCTCTACGTCGTGGAATTTTCGTTCTTTCAGAGAGAAAATAATTGCACGCTACTCCGGTACCGCTTCCAACCGCTCATGTAATTCGCACATTACATATGGTCTTTGATGAATTTTGTATCAAACGCGAGTTTCGGGTTTAGAAAAACGTCGCCTCAAACGGAATTAAACATTGCAGGTTTGACGAACCTGAAAACAAGAACGTAAAAACGTTCAATTCAAATTCGTGTTTTAATTCAGCCGTTACTGCCCGAAATGAACTTTGTCATTTGTTTCAGCTTTTAATTCTACGTAGATTTTGAAAATTTTGCCATATAAAATATAAAAATACTAAAATACTAAATATAAAATATAAAAAATACCAAAGTGTATGAGAATGTTTTTATAATAAAAAACTAAATTTTTATTGTGTGTTTAATAAAAAAAACGCTATAGAAGAATTTTTATCTTTTTTTATCGCGTTTTTCCTTAAACATTCGATAATTTTTTTCCCCAGAAATACACACATGCACACATATATCATACGTGTTACATCTACAATGTAAGTTGCTGAAAGACAGATAAGTTTAGTTCGATAAGATCTGTAGAATATAAAAAATATGTAAATTTAGACACTTTTATCGATCAAGGGATTTGTACGTTTGCGATTTCAGTGATTTAAGAGCATCGAAGAGAGATACTGGAAATCCGTGGACTTAGCAATGTGTAAAGCGATTTATACGCGTCTATAGATCCTCGGATCTAGCGGTGCACGAAGCACAATCCATAGCGATCCGCGGTTCAAACCGCGTCTACGTGTCTATGAAATTTAACGATCTGCCCTAGCTATTTACGCAACCATGAATTCACGAATTCTAACATAGAATGTTCTGTGAACTTATTTGCTATGCAAATATCTATCGTACTTTTAGACATTTAACACGTTTCTTATATTTTTCATATAAGCAGCAAATAAAAAAAAATCCGTTATCTTTATGCGCTACTTAGATCGTTCATTAATTTTTATCGATTTAAAGATCTTTTTATAAAAAAACTTGTGTCATTTAATTAAATTTTTAATTGATACTACACATGAGTCTTCATTTTCGACAATACGCGACAATCGCCTCGTCGATAATCATTCTTCATCTCTTCGCAATTCACGACGGACACATCTGCGTAATAGATGCAATGAATGCACATGTGGGCCGATCTGATATCCGCACGATACGGCATGATCGTGAGCGGAGAATTGTATCTCAAAAAAATACGGCCTATCACGACCTGTACGATGAGCAGTGCGATGGACGCCCGTGCGATATATAATCGTGGATAGTATACATAACGAATATCTTATGCGGCCACCAGAGCGTTTCCTTACACCGTTACCCGTATCGAAGTGGGTTCTTGGTTCTGGTCGCGTGCTGGTCACCCTGTTCCTTGCCAATGGTAACGTAATGGCGTTGTAAACGTCGTCAGCACGAAGAGATCGTCACTTCGAGCGGGGTCTTTCATGGCGATATAATTAATGCGAGCGCTGTGACCAATGAAAGGCGCGAATATCGCAACGTTGATTAATTAGAAATGTAATCGTTTTTATATCGCGTTTACTTCGCGAAGAAAAAGATAGAAGAAGACACGCAAGCTCCGAGTATAATAAACGTTTGTTTCATTTTATTTCGCGCTTCTGTAAGGCAAACGACCGAGAAAACTCGCTGATACAAAACAAAAAAATTAAGAGTAAAAGACGGCTGTAATAATGATCATTCACATATTCGTATTGCTTGTACAGATATATATGTATATATACATATACATTCTAAATAAAATGAATGAACAAATGGATGTGCGAATGGAGATTTAAATACAATAAGCGAATGAAAAGAGAGAAGCTTCTTCTTTCTCGGATTTTAAACAACTATATAGCATATCAAGCGTTCCGGATTTGACTCGGCCCATATTACCTCGACCTCGTAAAACCGCACTGCTTGAAAAGAAAAAAAAGAAAAAAAGAAGATTCGAATCTATTAGGGTGCTCGTTCAATTTTTTGGCAAAACCGGGGCAATGGAGTTTTTCTAAGTTAGAAAGTAAATCTGGTTAAAATTGAAAATAATGCGCGATCCGCTATAGTGCCGCGACTGAACGGCAGTAAATTACCGTGAATAAGAATGTTGGCTGCATAACAGTTACAGAACAATACGGTTGTTAGGTTTTAGCCGCTATTTACGCAAGTTCACGGTAAATGTACGATTCTATTTACGAGCCGAATATACGCGGCTACATACGCGTAAGTTATCGCTCTGCTATGTGCAACCATCATGCAGCAGTATCCACGCTATGCTGCCCGTTATAATATCATTTTAACGAGTGATATCATCATGACGGGATAACTAATATTTGAAAATTACATCAGCAAGCCTCTCAAAATGATGTGTTTGGATAAATGCACACGGAACGGAAAAGTTCGATAAAAATATTTCACGGGATCATGTATGTACATATATCATTTAACTATATGCGAAACAAAAACAAAGTTTTACACTAACTAACGTGCGCGCGATGTTTCTCTCTCTCTCTCTCTCTCTCTCTCTCTCTCTCTGCTGCATTTTAATCAATTAATCAAAATATTTTTATTCCGTAAAAATGCGACGTAACATATTTTTTTTCACGCACACTGCTCGAAATATCTTTTCCTGACAAGTGCGTAAACTCGAAAGTAAACAACAAAAAATAAAAAGACTGCCAAACTAAATGTCGCAATATTGTAACTTGTGAGATTGTTGATTTAAATTTATTTTATTACAAAAATATATGAAATATTTACTCTAAAACAAAGAAAAAAGTTTAAAGCAAAATGTGATCTTACATTACTGAAACAGTTACGTTATTACAAAGCAATCTTTGTTTATGTGTGTGCGCATGTACGACAGTATCGCGATAATAAATAATAAGAAAGAAGGTACTAAAACCGAACGCTGCAGAAAGAGATGAGCGGTTTCGACCGCACGTGCGCACGCCCTGAAATCTCACGCTGCCGCCGATTCTTCTGATGGCCGCAATATCAGGATCGGCTCGCGTTTCAGGTTGCCGCCACCGTTGCCCAGGATTACGAGGTCTCGGACATTCAGTGCAGCGGCGCGGGATCGGCGGCCGATCTTCTGACAGCGAAAATCAAAAGGCCGGTCGGCTTCAGAGGCGCGCCGCTCTTCGCCGACGATAGATCGGCGAATCCGCTCGCCGACATTCACTGCCAGATCAGACCAGACCCGAACGATCCGCAAGAGGATAACTACTTCCTGAAGGTGACTGACTTCTCCCGATGCGGCATCCTCAAGAGAAACGTGAGTCATCCAGGCCGTGTGCGCGAGTTACGCGGAACTGTCTTCTTTTTTTTTACGAGAGGGTCCAATGATGCGTTCTCGCTCGAGAATCTTGTAGCTGACGTTGCACAAACAGAATCTCTTGGAACGGAATAGCTTTCGCAGATTGTACGGTCGATAGAGACTACCAATTCCCCCGGTTGAAAACTATTATTGTAAATGCCGATATATATATAGGAGCGCATTGAATTCAATTGGATTGTATCGTCATTAAATGCCGTTATAATAATATTGCAAAGAGAGATATCAGTTAACGATGTTCGCGGTGTAACTTGTGACTGGTAATAAATCACGCTTGACTGTATCACTTCGTCTCTGAATCCATTTCGCAAAATAATAAAGATGGTGTAAGGATCATATTTAAATCCATTATACACCGCGCTTCATTAGACGCCTTCAGAAAACTGCTAACATTAAAAACATGTGATCGGTAGATCAAATAGTTGTGTATCAATAGCTGTGTGTGACACGCAATGATAAATAACAATTACTCATGTATTAGGGATTCATTCATCTGCGAGTGTGGTTTCCCGCCTTCCCCGGCGTGGTGATGCTGGCCGATCAGGAACTGATCCTGATGTGCCGTCCGCCCGAGCCGACGCTGCTCAGACACAAGGCCGCTGGCTTCGCCGGCACTTTGTAAGTCATTCGCGTCAATTTTCCGTATGCACGATATCTTGTCGAATCTCGCGTAATAAACCATTATTTCCGCTATGTTCGTCGGAGCGCATTCCTGCGTGTGGTTCATTATCAAGGAAACAATTATTCCTTCACAGAACATTTTGATAATTACATAATGATTTCTTTGTAATAGTCATATATTTTAACATTTTTTTTTATGTTTGTGCGAAATATACATTTAGTGTGTGCACGAGATAGAAACATGCGATACACAGTTTCAAGTAATAACATACGCAAGACACACAGAACAACGTGCTGAAGCGACGACGCACGTCTGCTTTAAAGGGTTAATCGTTTCAGTCCGCACGGCGCCAGGGTGTCCGGCGTAGTGGAGGAGACGCCGGGCAGGCTCGAGTATGAGGTGGCTCTTTATCGCGAGGCGACGGGCAACGTGTCCGACAATTCGCAAACGGTCGATCAGGCGGTGCCGATCGGCACAAAGCTGCAGCTACGCGCACGTATCAGTTCGGACAGCGCTTGGGGTTACATCAAACTGCTCGAGGTAACTGTTAGTCCGGATCCGGATCAACCCCATGCTCCTGGCAGCGTTGTGCTCGTCAAAGACGGCTGCAGGAACCGCGACTTCGCGTCCATCATTCCGCATCAACCCGCGAGGTATCGCGATCGCAAAAACGAAGTTTTCCTCGACTTCGAAGCTTTTCTGCTGAGCTCGATGAGGGAACGCTCCACCCTCTGGATCCACTCGCAGATCAAGGCTTGCATGGAACCGCAGGATTGTCAACCGGTAGGAAACGAAACGATGCTCTTTGTTGAATCTATATCCAACGGCATCTGAGGAGTTCCAGTTTTTTGTTAGCTTTTCCGTCTTCACAGGACTTTTGCCTCGATTTGTTCGAACCATCGGGACACGGGAGAAAAAAGAAGAGAGCGGCGGTCGAGGCGAATGTAGAAGCTTCGGCCGAATTCCTTCCGAGGGTCGAGCGTCTGATCAAACGGTACAACGATTCTACTCCGTACACGAAGTTCAAAGAGAACATCGAGTACACGGTGATGATGCCGGATGGTAAGTCGTTCAGGTCGAGGAATTCGCAATTTTCTTTGGTGATCAATATATAATAATCTTGAAAATCTATTTAAAACTTTTTTCTATTAAATATTATTTTCTATTTAATCTATTTAAAACAATATCCAATTATTATAAGTACGGGTATAATACACTTCATAACATTTATTAAAATAAATCCAGTTTATAGATCGAGTTTACACACTTTGATATATAACAGATTAATACAATTTGTACGATTAGATTTTTATGATCAGATTTACGCGAGACTGAGACACTAATACGTGATTGATATTCGACAAATGCATCAAGATTAATCGAGCGTCAATAATGGGAGAAGAGGGGGCGCGACGATCACTGTAATTCTAATTAAATGTTATCCTCATTATCATAGATTTGTACGACAAAGTGGCAGCCGGTCTCGAAAGCAGTTGCGGGAATTTCCTTTACGTGGCGACCGGATTGGGCGCTCTGCTGGTGTTATCGGCCTTTATCATGTGCTACCTGGCGTCACGTCTTCACAACCTGTCCTCGACAATGCAGCAAAACAAGTCTATCGATGAGCTGGTCCGGGATCGTACCAGAAAATATTGTGACACTACGCCCGGTTACACCGGACGTTCAACGGTGCAATGAAGAGAATTATCACGACTGTGAAAGATGCGAAAGTATACTCTTCGTCATCCACGAAAGTATATTCTTTGCAGAATGTAAACTGCTTTACGCGACGTGGTGCATGTATCGGCGTATACTATATGTTTTTTCGATGTAACGTTAAAGCTTTGGAACTAGGATGATCGACATATCGTTTTGCGAGGAGTTTAGAAAGACGGCGATACATTCGCATAAGCCGCTTAATTTTCTACTGTCGCAAAAAACTTGTCCTACTTCAAAGATATATAACGGGGCACATTTTAAGTATTACGTAGCATAATATCATACGCTACAGAAATGATTCTAAATCGAGAATAAAAATTTTACGGAGATTTCGAGTAACGTTCGAACACGCGCGAGCAAACACGATGACACTGCTCATCGTGTGGAACAAAAATAGTTTTCATGACGTAAGATGCTCGAGAACGCTGGCAAACAAAAATATGTTTATTCCCATATTAAAGTAAATCACAAGTCTGAGACTTGTGTGTGTTAATGATAGAGCGGTTAAATTGAAGATAAACTGACAATTTATGAAAAAGGGATCTTCGCGCTAAACGTAAAAATACGCCGATAAAGCATTGTTCACTATTTTGCAATGTAGATACAATGTTTTATACGTCACGTATTTACGTTTTTCTGACAATTTATCAATTAATTAACATAATTCTTCTACATAAACACAAACAGAATTTTTCTCTTTCTTTTTACTCTCTCTTTTTAGATATTTAATTTTCTGTATCTTAAGTATTTTTGTAATCTGAAAAGAAAGAGAAACATTTTTTTTTAATGTAAAAGAAGCAAAATAACTTTGCTATTTAATTATACAAAAATGGACTTCTCTTTGACTTAAATACTTCTTTTCTGGGTTAAAGAATTACAGTATTGATAGCTTTTAATATACGATTTTCCGCGAATGTGTGTCGCGCACACACACGATGCAATTTCTATTGAAGGTTTCACTGTCTGTCGATATTGCTCAAATACAGAAGATAGTCTCACTACGACGAGTCTCTCGAACGTGCAATGCTATCACGTGACCTGATCAAGCGAGAAGATCCATTGATCGCTCGCCTAATACATAGGATAAGAACTTTGCCGAACGCAAAGAAACTCGACGGGACATTTTGGGTGGTTGCACGAATTTATCTCACCTTGTAAATAAACACATGCGGTAAAATGTTTGCATTTTACAGCAAACTCTTTTCACAATACGCGAAAAAAATGCTTTCTATATATAATATAATATATATAGTGATTTTATAAAATAATATATTGTGTGTAATTTTAAATGTTTTAATAAAGGATGAATAAAACATTATTTGGAATTATTATATAATACGAAAGATGATTGGTAAATATTTAAAACGATGCATATAAATAGCGACATAGATTCGCCAGATATGGGTTTGTGCGATTTTCACTTATTTCCGAATCTAATAAAATGGCTCGGCTGACAAAAATTTTCGAGCACCAATGAAGTTATCGATATAATAATACAATTTCAAAAAGCTTGAGAAATCGTTCTATCAAAGCAAAATAAGTGTTCTCGAAAAGCGTTGATCAAAATATATCCATGTACAGAAGGCGATTATATTAAAAAATAAATACATTTCAATCGAATAAATTATTGTTTGGCTTTTCGTTTCGGATATTTGTCAATTGCTCTTCGTAATTGTGAGTAAATAATTAAAAAAATATTATATTCTATAGTGGAAAAGTGTGAGATATACAACATATATTATAATAATAATAAATTTGCGATGCTGAGGCGCATTAAAATTTGTATAAAAGAGTCTGTGCTATAAAATATCTAATAATAATAACTGCAGAGAAAAAGAAAAAAAGACAAAAAGCTTTGTCATAAAATAACATGTAACCGTGATTCTGAGAATATAATAATCAAGTTTTAGCAAGATCCGTGAAGACACTTAAAAAATTTAATACAGTAACATTCATTATAGACTGACTATAATATGTACAATGTGACTATTTATTAATTATTATAAAATAAACGATCAAACAATTCTGCGCAGTACAATTTTTATTCAGCTTCAATTTTCTTGTATAGAAAATCAAAAACTATATAATCTCTTTTTTCCTGTGTAATCTAGTAAATCGTTTCTAGCTAATTTCTTTGGTTCCGTTGACAATTTTAGATAAACGGTACACTAAAAGTTTGTATTAGAAAAATCTAATACTTACATTATTATGCATTATAACGTGCTCGATAAACGTGCTTGTCGCGAAAATAATCGATTACTTGATCAGATTATTTTATAAACCGTATTAAGTGAGCTTAGGAACTTGTGATTAATTAGACCGAATTGAAACTCAAGTTTTTTTCATTAATCTCGACTATTTTATAATTATTGAATAAATAATTATAAAATATTCGTATATGTAATCTTTCCCAGATTGCAATGATTTTAAACACATAAAAGTCTGTCGCATATATAAATATACATTTTTACATTGCACAACTATTTCTTAACTTAATTTCGAACATATTCAATATAAATTAGACAAGTATAAATAAATTATATTAATGCATACATATTAATTTGATAATATTCACGTATAGTAATTGTGTTTAAAGGGTTTCGAAGGCTCCAACTAAATGATATTCCGAATAAATCGTAAGTTTTGTAATATCAGTAAAAAGCAAACAAACTGACAAAAACAATAAAAATACTATTAAAATTATTGTATAAGTATAATTAGTTGGAATTCAACAATTCTGAAAAAAATATTGATTTTGGATTTCTACAACACATAACTTGCATGATTAGTCGACAATTATTTTCAAGTTGTATCAAGAAACGACATCACAACGTTTATATCGTGCAAGATGATGATAGTTACACTAAGCACAACTACATTCAAAGACTTCCACAATGCACGATATATCTTTGAGACAACCTTTGTCTTTAGAGATATGTCGAGATACATATGTAAGCTGTTCCAAAACTATTGTCCACGACTAGAAATAAATATTTCAAGTTAAATTATCTCAATTCTGTCTGGAGAAAGGACCTCCTTAACTAAATTTGAACTCGAATAAAACTTGAAATATAGTACTGAATTATGTTCCTCACAACAATGATTTAATAATAATTAGTTCGTGAGAAAAAATATTAATAGACAAAGAAAACAAATGGCAACAGTTCTGATACACTTAGCATAAAATGTTTCTCCGATTTTACAATTGTTGTCGTGTGTATCATTTTTTGCTGCACATTGCAACAAATTAAAATCGACAAATATCCATGCATACTGTTATAATTGATATTTCCAGCATGTTAAATGACCAATAAATATTTACTTTGGCTATGTAAGGCATTTCGAATGTCATAATAAAGTAATTATAAGTATGACATCATATTTTTGGTTTTTCCATATGATGTTAATATTCAAAAACTCTGATTATATATCACACGTATGCGTTGCAAACGTTCCCGCACGAAAAAAAAAACAAATAATTATTCAATCTTGTCATTTTTCTTAGACTTCGTGAAGGCTTCGTAAGCGGCAAGTTCTTTTTTCTCCTTCTTTAAATTTCTATCCTCGTATTCCAACCTGCAATTAGACGCTAGATCAACACGTGACAGGGATATTCATATTTGTTGGGATATGTGTTGTACATGTTATCATTACAAGTAGAAGTCATTGTACCGTGAACATACAATAAATAATAAGAGTGACGCGAGAACTGTAAATTCAAGAAAAAAAACATTTTGTACAAAAAACTAAAATTACATATCCCATCAGAAAAATCAATAAATCAACAAGAGAACAAATTTTAATGTAAAGTGGATAAACATGTGTTTATTGTAAACTGAATGGAGAATACAAAACAACTGGATTTATTCTATTAACGTGTGTCAAAGTATTTGATAATGAAATAAAAGACACAAAATAAATCGGACTTCGCAAAATAATCAGACATATCAACGTTTGTTGAAATTCTTAATAATCGTACAAAGCTCGTTCGGCCTACAGAGATAAAAAGTGGAATGTGAATAATTAACTTACGAAAACGAGTCTTACTTTCTATTTAATCAAATTGAAAAACTTATTGTGAGACAATATGTAATTTAATGTTTAAAAAAATCATTAACTCGAAGATTTCTCAATAATTAAACAGTTGTTTGCAAAATATATAAATTATAAAAGTACAATATATATCAATTGAAACTGGGAATTTCTAGAATAAAATGTATAAAATTGATGAAATATGTGTTAATTCTACTTAATAACGCATACCTGTGAAGAATAATCCTTTCAACAATTTTTTCCGTAGTCATGTCATTGCCGCTATCTAACAATTTAAATTTATTTTGTCTCTTGGGTTCTGCGTATGGATCTGAACCATCCTCGCAGGGCATTATAGGCGTTTGTCCGTGACACACAACAGAGACGTTAAAATGTTCCATTAAGTTTCTCGTCACCTCATACGGCGCGCCAATTACAACTTCATTTACATACTATATAAAAATGCAAAGAAGATATTGTAAACATACAAAACAAGACATGAAAACAGATATAAAACTATCACTATCGTAATCTTGTATATATATTTTAAAATAAACGTATCTTCCTTATATGCAAAACTTTATCTTTTTTTTTTATTTCTGTGTCATATAAGTTTGCATCGCATATCTTGAATTATAAGCAGATTTTACCTTGCATGCAAGCACACTCAGAACTCGCTCATGAAGATTCATAATAGGATGATTGCCACATTTGTATCGGTTAACTGCGGGATCGGTGTGTAAACCGACTATAAGATAGTCGCCCTCCTTCTTGGCGACTTCCAGGAAATCTAAATGTCCCACATGAAAAAGATCGAATGCTCCCGCCACGTACACGATTTTGTCATTTGGTTGTGGACTCTTGCCGTCACTGAATTGTATAATTTTTTGTGTAGTCGGCAAGAATTGCGAACAGCCAGTCCACGGACTTCGAGCAGTACGGTCTTGCCCCATGCGCTTACTCGGCTCACGGTCGACGCTATATTCGTTATCGCCTTGCCGAAAATGTTGTCGTGTCATCAGCAGCATACGTCCTACAAGGTCAGTTGTTGAAACGCCAGCCGTTCGCTGAACTTCTCTGAAATAATAAAAATTCTTTCCAATAAAAAGTGTAAAATATTTGATAAAAGTTGCATTTATATATATATTGAATTGTTCTCTTCTCAGAAATTGTTTCAAAAATATACTACCTGTAACGTCCGGCTGCTTTGACCAAGTGATAAGTATCCACACCATCAGCAGTCATTGTAATATCATCGCCGTGAACACAAAAATCACAGTTGTACTTGTCTAATGTTTCTAACGTAGTGACGTATGGCGCTGCTTCGACTACTTCATCTACCCACTTAATACCGCGCACCATTTTGTACCTGAGTAATAAAAGAAACTATATAGAGATGTTTTAATAGATGTGTAGTACGTACTTGATGAGTAAGTGTTACGTAGATAAGTATCATACATTAGCTCTTTCAATTATAATAACGTACAATATAAATGGAAGTGACAAAGCAAGGTCTCTCTTACAAATGTTTTCTATAGACTTTGGCTTAAACTTGTCAAGGTTCTGTAATACAAAAACTTTTCTACTCGTGCTTGTAGATAAGATTACGTCTTCACAATATAAAATTTTTTTCAAATAGTTTTTCAACCGAAGATGAAGGAATTTTCTGTTACATCATCATCATTAAATTGCAAATCAATATCGTTTAATGCAAAACACAAGTGGAAGACGTGTTTTTTTTAGTAAATTTGTGAATAAAATGAAGTCGAACCTACAGTCAAACCTTGATAACTCGAATCTCAAGAGAAGAGGTAAAATCTTCGAATTGTAGAGGTTTCGATTTATCGAAGTTTTTTTTCCTTTCCGCGAAGCGGAATGAAAAAATTTCCGTTTTATAGAGGTTTTCGAGTTATAGAGGTTCGAGTTATCGAGGTTTGATAACTGTATATACACATTACGTAGTTTATTGCACGATATATGTGGAAATATTGATAATTTTAGACTGACAACTAGCGTTTCGCAAAACCAAAAATATAGAGTTTGAAAGATTGATCAACACATAATAACCAACTACAGAATGACAATCAAGATTTTCATTGTGTCTTATGTAATGTTCTGCAGTAAAGTAGCAGAGTGAAATATAATACCTTTCTTGCTCGGTGAAGACCGGTGGACCTTTATGTCTTGTAATTTCTTCATCGTTGTGAACGCCTACCACTAAATAATCTCCTAAAGCTTTAGCTTGCCTCAGAGAATTTGCATGTCCAAAATGTACCATATCATAACTGCAAACAACATATTCTATTTTTGATAATTTTGACTTGCATTTAAATCAAATACATTAAAGATATTTTCGCATTGCGTTCGATCGAATTGGAAAAGTTTAAAAACTTTTTATCGTCATTATCGAATTTTCACACAACAACACATTTTAATGAAAGAGTTGTGAAAAATACACTATCACTGGACCTTGACTTAAAAACTGTTCCGATAACGATATCAATCACGGCGGCTAGCGATAATAATAAATCGAAACTATTCAACAATAAGTCGCAATATGTCCAATAAGTAATGATTCTTCTATTGTTTACAAGTAAACACTTATCTAAAGAAAATAGATAAATCAATAAATTTGTAAAAGATATGTAAGATGTCTTAATATTAAATGTATAAAAATGTGTTTCTACGTCTTTTTATATATTCTTAAATCGTCAGTCTGGTTGAGTTCTTGTGGTTTGCTTTCACTGACGACGAATCAATATGGACAAATGTAGTAATTTATTTTTATTCCGTATATTTAGTGTGTCGATAAGACAAGAGATTTTATTCGTATAATCTAACTGCAGCGCGCACACAAACTTAAATTTGGCGCTAAAACGCTCAATATAAGCCATCTATCATTTGTAGCGATGTGCTCCATTTCATCTAAAAACGGAGCGAAAATGCATGTCTCACAGATGAATTACGGATTCGACGCGATGCATCGGTTCCAATCAGATATTGCTGATTAAACCTTTATCGTGTCAATCGTGCGTAAAGCCTGATTTTGGCGTATTGATTTGTAAATTTAGCAAATATATTTTTCTTAAACTGAAATGAAGACTAACAAAAGACTTTAAAAGAAGATATTCTTCTTTTTTCTTGTTTTTATATATAACTTACAGATAAATTACGTTTGTGGGTGTTCACAAGTGACAATTACATACGAAGTTACACGTATGTGTCACGATATAGGGAGCAAGAACCGACACGTGGGTGTCACTTGTGCACCCGGTTTGCTGATACGCAGCGTTTATCAGTGACACTTGAGGCACATCCTGACCACCCACAAATTTCGTTATAGTACGCGCAATATAACATAAATTCCGCAACGTATTCCTGTTACTCACCATCCGTCGCACCAAACACGAACCTCCTTACGTGTCTCCTCAGTCATGATAACGAAGCTGACGTTTGTGCGCGCGCTTTCGATATGTACGTGGATCGCCGGATTGTTTTTCCTCTGTGTCGCGTCGTCGTGGATGACGTTAGCAAACTGCAGGTTAACCTCGACAATAATCACTACCGATTGCGGTTGCCGCCTCGAACCGACTGCGCGCGTCGCTGTCACGCGTCGCTTTTAAATTCTTGCATGTCCCCTCCCACGTCCGTGAACTGATTTCGATATCAGGGCCGTGTGCGTGAAAAAGGTGTCTACTACTTGAATATTTAATCGCTGCTTGTGTGCATATAATCGATGATAATTGGCGCGCAATAACAATAAAGACAAAACTCAACGAGATCTTAAAACAATATTTCTTTTGAGTAATCACATGTATATGTAAGGGAAAAAATATACCAATACATTTTTTGATAAATAACACATTTAAGTAATTTATGCATACTTCAAAAATTCGATTAAATAGTTTGATTCTCTGGTAAAATAGAGAATAATTAGCAGACAGACAAGTCTGATATTTTATTTTAACGCGATAATTCGTGGAAGAGAATATATCTGGAAGGGGATTTTACTTGACATTCTGATATCGGGATCGTATGATTCTTGATAACCGGTTCAACCAATAAATGAAGGCACTTGTCTTCTGCCAGACTCGGCAATGAATAATTATCATGGATAGATGGTTTGAAAATGACATTAGCATTATTTCAAATAACGTAATTCAAGATAAGTCTTCATCATGCTAGGTCTATCGTAAACACATCGCATCATGACTCATTTGATCGCACTTGTAACTCATCAAGATAAATGTTGTCTGGAAATCGGGAAGGAACGTTAAGAGAAATCACATACATACAACGAGAAACATAATTTTCTTTTGTTATATTATTATGATAGTTTATTGTTCGTATAATACTACATGCCTCGGCAATAAATTGACTGTTTAAATATTAAATATCTACGCTAATACATGAGATTGCCGCAGTTTCATAACATCATTACTATGATTTCTTATGTATACTAAAGATTTGAAAGAAAAAAAAGAAAGCGAATGCTGTGAATAGTGAGAATGTGAGCGTGAAGTGTTTCGGAACGATTCTGAGCGATTCTGGACCCATCTATACGCGAGATATACATTTACTGTGTACCGAACAAACATTTTTTTTCTTTGTTCTCTTTTTTGTTACCATATCCACTTGACATTATTGACTTGATATCAATAGCCGTTTTGTTGTCTGTAACTGCCTCCGCCGTACCCACTATTATTCTGGCTATAAGTAGAGTTACCGCCAGCAGTTCCACTTCCAAAGTTGTTTTGTGGAAACGATTTACTGCTACCGTAGCTACCTCCGCTTATTCCGCCTGTGGTCCGTGGGGAAGCGAACGTTTACAATGTTGTAATACCATTTTTCATGTATTTTGAAAGCCTACCGCTACTACTTCCGACCCATTTGCCGCGGTCGTTAGTACTACCGGAAGAACGGTCAAATCTTCCACCCCTATCGCCATCGCGGCCACCTCGAGAGCCTCGTGGGCCGCCACCGCGGCCTCCGGACCCTCGTCCGCCACCTCCGCCGCTACGCCCGCCATATCGCCCTCCTATAATTGTTGCAAAACAGAATATTACAAATAGTACTTAAATTTATTTTTTTGACATCTTCAATTTTAATATAAAAGTGAAATATTTACTTTTGTAAACGCCAGGATTTCTAGACAACTCGTATAATTTTGGATTGACAACTTGCTTAGCCTCTTCTAAAACTTGAATTAAATCACTAGCCTTGTGTGCATTGCTAGGAGTGAAAAATGCGTACGCTGTTCCTGTTCGTTGCGAGCGTCCCGTACGCCCGATACGGTGTACATAGTCCTCTGAGTTGGACGGATAGTCCAAGTTTATTACAAATTTGACATCCTCGACATCTACATAATACAGTAAGTTATAATCGCAGAATATAAAAAATGCTTGTTCCTTTGTGGTTCAGTTATCTTATAAAGCGAATTGTGATTCAAGCATTTTACCAGATAACTAGTTTTGCTAATGGAATTAAAGAACAATCTGTTCTTACATTACCATTGTGAGTAAATTTATTCCAAGTCTTAAAAAAATAACAGTCATTACAATGTACATAGAACATTAAACTTCCTTCGTTTTTTGTTTTGTTTTTTTTCTTATTTTCAAAACAATATTTCTGTACGTTTGTGTGAAACTTTAAGATATAAAAAATGACAAAAAAAAAACAAAAGTTATCTCAAATATAACACATATTTCAAGTTGTACAATAAAATACCTTTAGTTCCATTTGCAATTCGCACAACATTCAAGTAAGTTGACCACAAAGAGCAAGTCTTATGTTAATTACCTGTTTTGAGACTAAAGCTGGAAATGTAAATACATTTTTTGGAAATGTAGAGGAATCAGAGCTCAGATGGTTCTCATGGAATTCTCGCTTCACGTATTAGCGAGCTCTACATTTTTATTCTTAGATTACACCCTTCTCTCCCGCACCAAAGTATGGATCTCTGCTGGCTATTTCGAAATTTGGCCCTCGTACATTGCTTCGGTGAAGAGGTTGGAACACCAAGTGAGCATCTTGCGTTCTCCGCTCAACCCCCACATGTACTTCCATTGAACAAGTTACTGCATCAAGAATTACGCGCCGCAATATTGTGAAGACTCTTTCACATGCTTGAATACTGTAGTTATTATTAATAATTACTACATTATTCCGCGAATAACTAAAGTTACTCAACAATTGAATTGTCTGCGAGTTATTCTAAATTTTAAACAATTTGATTTTTTTATAACTAATAAAGTGGCATAAGCTACTGTATGTTATAATAATTATGTTTGTAACATGCCTATAAGATATTGAGACTGTTTCTTGATCATTGTTTAGGGTGTCACAATTACTGCAAAGCGCAACTTGATGCAATTTGTTATTGCAATCGAACGAATAAAACCGGCAATATCTATCCTGTTTTTTCCGTCTTCTTATGCTAACTGCCCTAACATTATTACTTCCATACTTTGGATCGTCGCAGGTACAGAGAGTGTTTTTCGTGTGGCAAGGTGACCGAGGCACAGCGTTAGTTGTAGGGGGCGGCGACCAGCAGTCACGCCCCGTTCAATTACTTTGTCCAAAGCAAAGTTCTGCAGAGTCCTAAGACTCCATCGCATGTGCCTCTGAAAACAGAACAGCACGTTAACACCAGACTGACAGAACTTGATTCGATCTGAGAGTAGAAAATCGGAAAAGATAAACCTGCCTAACCGCTTACCTTGTATACTTAATATTACAGCTGAAATATTTTGACGTTCTTCTTACATGCATTTCTTTTTTATACTATGTTTTAACCATTTAAATTGAGTTTTCACATGTTCTATTTATATGCATGTGCAAAACTATATGAAGAACGTCAAAATCTATTTGTGTTAGCCTACAATAAAAGAAGTTGAGATTTAGAAGAAGATAACAGAATAATTAAAACTTATTCCCTCATTAATCGTATCACTGAAAAGACAATGGCGATGTTAATTATTTTGGTGCATTCAAATGCACCACTGATCGATGAAGTTTCCAAATAAAAAATTAGTTGGTAGGAGAGAGAATTAGCTTAAAATTAATGAAATGAAAAATGTCAAACGGAAGATGTCAAACGAAATATGTCAATGGTGAAATCAAAAGTGGAAAATTTGAGTCTAGTTTGAAACTAGTTGTTTCTGGAATTCCTTCAATGAGTTCATTGAATTATATACAGCCACACTCGTAAGGGAGTAACGTCAATCAGTCTGGCACATGCCGTTATCCGTTGCCACATTACAATATCAAGACTCACAAATGTGAAATAACCATCGCAGCCTGACCCTTACATCATATCCAGGTATCAGTAGATTCTTACCTAAACCTCTTGCTGCCACATCGGTAGCCACTAGGATAGCAGACCTGCTATTCCGGAACTCTAAAACATCAATTATATTACAAATAATCTAACGTTATAAAAAAATGTTACAAACTAAAATATACGATTTTTTTTTTTTAAATAAACGTAAAGAAGAAAAATACATTGTGTATCATTTATATTCTTCCTTAAATAAAACTAAAATTACGACTATATATTTAATTCGTCATACATAGTAATAACACTCACGGTTTAGTACGTAATCTCTTTCTTGTTGGCTTTTATCTCCGTGAATGCCAATTGCTTGCCATCCATATCTATTAATAGCTCTTGTTATATCGTCAACTTTTCTTTTAGTTTCCACAAATATTATAGTTTTATTTTCTGGTTCATTTGAAATCTCTTCTAGAAGCTTCATAAGTTTACCTTCTTTCTCATATTCTTCGCATACATCAACAATTTGTAAGATATTGTGATTGGCAGCTAGTTGCAAGGAACCAATATTGATTTGTATGTAATCTGTTAAAAACTCTTCTGCAAGATTACGTACTTCCTTCGGCCATGTTGCCGACCACATGAGAGTCTGACGATCAGGACGTATTTGTTCTACTATTTTTCTAATTTGTGGCTCAAAACCCATATCTAGCATTCTATCGGCTTCATCTAGTACTAGATATGTACATCTACGTAGATTTGTAGTACCACGTTCCAAAAAGTCTATGAGTCGACCTGGTGTGGCAATACAAATTTCTACACCACGTTCAAGATCACGTGCTTGAGGTCCTTTAGGAGCACCACCAAAAATGCATGTATTTCGAACTTGTGAGGAAACTCCAAAATCAGAAGCTACTTGTTGAATTTGTTGTGCTAATTCTCTCGTTGGAGCCAATATAAGAGCAATTGGACCATCATTTCTACTCAATCTAGGTTGATTATTTATGTGCACAATTGCTGGCAAGATATATGCTAATGTTTTTCCTGAACCTGTTTGTGCAATACCAACCATGTCTCGACCAGACAAGGCAATGGGCCAACCTTGCGCTTGAATTGCAGTTGGCTCACCAAATCCTTGTCTCCGAATCTCATTGAGAACATAGTCTGGAAAGCCACCCTCTTCAAAAAAAATATTAGGACTCGGAATGTTGGCCCCCTTCACCGTGATCTCTTTATTGGAACGATAAGCCTCCACTGTGTGAACATTTCGTGCCGTTACATTGGAATGTGGCTGATAAAAATCTTTCCTGAATGGTAGAAGAGAGCCCATGTCCCAACGCGGTTTGCGTAGACGTTCGCCAGGCTGACGGTTTTTAAAATTGTTGCTTCCGAAATTGCTGTCTTTGTGTCCACCTCCGAATCTGTTGCCTCCTCCGCCACCATCTCTTCCACCAAATCGGCCACCACCGCGTGCATTACTACCAGCTCCTCCACCTCCTCCGCGTCTATCTGTACGTTCTCGTTCACCGTACGCCCTTATTTAGAACAAAAAGAATATAAAAATTTTAATAGAACAAAAACAATATAACAATTAATTTTGTAAATAACCATCGGTGGATTTCTCTCCCGACTCAATTGCTGAGTAACAACGCGAGAAGTTTCACAAAATGGCGTACGAGTTAACATAAAGCAAGTAGGTAACAGAACATGAAATAACAAAGAAATATTAACGAGAGAGATTTATTATGTATATCGATTTTATATCAACTTACATTGCAAGAAGAAAACGTGGACACTAGTTTTTCCGTAACTCCTTTAACTTTTACTAGTACTAGAATGGATTTCTCTGCCGACGCCAAGAAGTACACGTAGTCGCCGTGACGAGCAGGTAGCTAAAGGAAGCAGGAAGAGAATGTTACGAACGATGTCATGGCGTTGGGAGAGAAATAGTCCCTCGCAAACACAATCAAACAATAAATTGTTGATATCTGGCAGGTGAGTTGTTTGTTATTACGATTTGCAGACTATTATATTCCATACAAAAATATTTCTCGTATGATTTATAAATGTCAAACAAATATCTGCTATATCTTACAAATAATTAAAAAAATCTAATACACTGTGTTCGGCGCCGGAAGTGACTATTGATTATACAGTGTATAGAGAGGTTACTATTCTTGAGCATTCATATGACAAAATCTCGTTGTGACTATACGCATGCGCACTACGAACTATTCTGATCATTGGACAATCCGACGATCGGATTCATGAAATACCGACTTAAGTTTTTTGGGTTAGGTCTCTCTTTCTCGGGTCTCGTGCCTCATGCGTGCCTTTCATTGCGAAGATACACGCTAGCGATATATTAGTATTATATGGCCAGTGACCGCTGGAGTGGCTAGATGCGTTGCGCAAGCGCGAAGAAAGCGTTCCATCTAGCAGCACTGCAATAACTACGTTTGACATTGCAAATCGAAGACATCGGAAAAAAGGTAATTTCAATTATTATGCGCCAAGAAATGCATGTATAAAATGCAGATATAAAACCATTTCCGGATTATTCTACATGATATGCATATCTCATTTTGAAAATATGAAAACAATATCTCTTTCACAAAAACCAAGTTATATTTATTAATACTATATCACATAAAATCTCATACAACAAATATTTCTTTTTTTTCACAGTAATGTATCGTCGAAGTAATACGATGTTTTCATAAATTAACAAAGTTAATGCAAGTAGATTTGCTGGTGCGTTATCAAGATTACAAAACTTAACTTTCACAAATTATATGTTTTTGTTATTACTATGCTCAATCAGTTACAAAGTTCTAAACACTTGGCGTGAAACTGTATCGTTCTGCGATGTCTACTTTTGATATCTCTTTAAAATTAATAAAAAGAAACTTGTTGCAGGACGAGAGTAATACTGTATATTAAAAATTAAATTAAAAGATCACTCTAACATCTTTGGTTTTAATATTACGTATAACTGCAATACTTCCAGTTTTTATTATAATTGTTTTATATATAGCGCAGATCTTTTGTATTATAAAATAAAATAAGTTATTCATATAATTAATATGAATCTATCACTTAACAAAATAATACGCTATAAACAAAATTTATAAATGAAATAAATTTCCAAAATATAGAAAACTAAGTTTGTTTTTCGTAAAGTAAATGATTATCACATTTACAGAGAGAGATAAATATTGTACAAAACAGAAATTCACTTAAATAAAAAAAATAAATAAAACACACTTTTGGTTTTTACGATATCACACTAATACTTTTATAGGAACTTATGTTCAGTGTTATTTTACTTATTAAATGTTAGTTAAACTATCTTAAACGAGAATAACATGCATAAAGTTAGCTGCAAATGCAGTAAAATTGCGTCAAATTTCTTTAGCTTTACTAATTCATTAAATTTAAAATATTTAAAGAGACTATATTTAACAACAAATGTAGAATTGAATTGCAAATATTAATTATCTGTTATATACGTTTAGATAGTGTAGTATCAACGTTTGTTCTTTTTCTCATGTCACGTAAACCATAGTATGACACAATTTGTTACATATGCTACCCTCGTTCCCAATATTGCCTATTACGGCTATTACAAGTCAGACTTTAATTTGCATTTATAACCAAATTTGCTATAACTAAAAGTGAGTTGCACCATCGGATTATTACGCGCTGTCAATCACAAAATAACGTGATTAATAAGTTGTGCTTCTATATGAATAACCACTTCCATAATTATCGCCACCTCCATAATTCTGTGGCATATTACCCTGTCCGTAATTTCTCTGCGTACTATATCCGTACGTCGTACTTTGGCTCAAAGAAGTATTTTGTTTTGCATTACTGTAATTATTGTAATCCGATCCCGAATAAACGTTAGAGAAAGAATGAAAAGTATTTCCGCTGTGAGTAGGGCCTCTTCCTCTTGCGGAATTGCCTCCTCTTCCTTTGCCGTCATTATTGATTCTTCGGCTGTTACCCCGTTCCGCGTTATTAGTACCAGAAGAAAATCGTTCGGCAAACCGTTTTCCATCTTTATAAAAAGAAAGAAAAATACAGGATTTATGAATCATATATCGGTAACATTTTTATGAAAAAAATAATCGAGTATTAATAGTGATCTTACTGATCACATATAAAACATACTTCTGTTGCCAAAATTTCCCGTTTTTGCCATCTCTGCCATTTCACTGAGACGTGGATTAATATTTTGCCCAGCTTCCCTCAATACCTCTATCAATTCTCCAGCGTGCTTCATATTATGGGTCGTAAAGAATGCATATGCCGTTCCGGTCTGTCGCTTGCGCCCAGTTCGACCGATTCTATGTATGTAGTCTTCCGATGAGGATGGATAATCAAAATTTATAACGTATTTCACATCATCTACATCTGTGAAATACGATCAAACAAAAATGTGAAGATTAGTAATATTAATGAACAACGATGTATTATACTTCTTATATTTTATGCCTTTCTTGATAAAACACGTCTTCTTGTGTTTTGAGAAAACTTTTCTTTCTCTGCAATATAATATTTGTAATTTTTTTTCTGAAAACTAAGGAAACAATTTTTTTGATACTCTATCTGAATCAATAACGTCTTTGGACAATAAAAGTTCATTAGCTTGTGTTGATATATTTAAATAATCATCTTATTTCATAAGGTTCCCTGACAAAAGAATAAAAAAAGAAAAACAAACTATGTATCAATAATGAAAAAATCCCAATTTAAAGTGCAAAGTGTATTATTATTTCAAAAAACAGAACAATTACTATTTTGTAACTGCCAGATAAATTTAGTCAATAAAAACAGATTTATGAAGATACCCACCTTTTATTTGGAAATTTCGATGTGAAATCAGCAAGAACGACCCCGTTTGCTTTTAAAGTGGGGCAATTCTGGTTGTTTTCTTACGGTAATATACCGGTGGCCTAGAGATTAGACAGACACAGCGGTTGTGTCTGGTTTGGGATAAAGGCAGCAATTTAGGGTTTAAGCCTGAGTGCATTAGTTTTTAGATAAGTACTGTATGTTAATTCCTTAAAGTTAGAGGCACTAGATAACAGTTGTACTTTTCATATTATTAAATGCAACAATTGTCTGCAAGCTCAGATAATTTTTTATCATTAAAAACGTTTTCTCATAATGATTTAGTCATTGTGTCACCTGATCCAATAATTAATTAATACATAGATAATAAAGTTCGCTTTGTTACTACGTGATATTGAGAATGTTAAAACAAAAGTTAAACTGCAGATAAATTTATTACTTTGTTTGGGAATTGTAATAAGATATAAACAAAGAAAAATAAAATAATCACTGTGTCTGCCCAATACTGGCAGTACACCGCGTTGAGTTAGGGTACTCTGTGCCTCTGAAAAAGAAAAGCAGACAGACTTAGTGGTAGCTTGTGTGCATTTTCAGAACCTTCATATACATTATATCCTCAAAATTAATAAAAACTATTTTAACATTGTGTCCAGCTTGTATACGAATGTAAAAACATAATCAAAGTATAAAAAATAATAAAAAAATTGTTTTCTCTCTCTTCTGTTACTTTCACAAAAAAGTGAAGATATACAAATTTAATTTTAGGAAAAATGAATGGTATATAATAATAACTGCAAAAAATCTCAAAAAATATTATGTGGAAGTGAAACTTCAGCATGTTTAAATTATAAAATAAAATTTCATTTGTAAGAAGCATAAACTACAGAAAACTAATAACTTTTGCATCGTCCTACAATACGACTGAACCAATAATGGTAATAAGTTCCAATGCATGACACACTGCTACGTACACAGCTGTCGGCTGACCTCAGTCTAATAACGCATCATCGGCTAATCCAATAAGTGTTGCCAATACCCAGTTTAACCGTGACTCTCCTAGTGCCTACATCAAAACATGACTTCGTCACGAAAATTTCACGTACCTAACCCCCTGGCGGCTACGTCAGTTGCAACTAAAATCGGCGCTCTTCCACTGCGAAACTCTTGTAATACGTGATCTCTTTCTTGCTGATTCTTGTCACCGTGAATACTCACGGCTTGCCATCCATCGCGTCTTATGTTTCGCGTAATATCATCTACTTTACGCTTGGTTTCCACAAATATAATAGTTTTGTTCTCTTTCTCAGTCCCGATCTCTTGAAGCAGTCTGTATAGCTTCGAATCTTTCTCATATTCATGGCAAACATCAATGATTTGAGTGATGTTGTGATTAGCCGATAAAGTCAAAGAACCGATATTAAGATAAACATAATCGGTTAAAAAGTCCTCTGCTAGTGCGCGCACTTCTTTAGGCCATGTTGCTGACCACATCAGCACTTGCCTGTCAGGACGTATCTGCTCAATTATTTTTCGTATTTGTGGTTCAAATCCCATATCCAGCATACGATCAGCTTCGTCAAGTACTAAATAAGTGCATCTGTAATCAGATTTAGAATAAATATTTAGATGCTTGTTATTTCACAATTAAAAAATATATGTAGATTAGTTTTTTATTAATACACATAAATTATACATACCTGCATAAATTTGTAGTTCCTTTTTCTAAGAAGTCTATAAGTCTACCTGGAGTAGCAATGCATATTTCAATGCCTCTTTCCAAGTCATGTGCTTGTGGTCCTTTTGGAGCACCACCAAAGATACATGTGTTTCTTACAGCTGCAGTCTCTCCAAAGCAATTAGCTACTTCTTGAATCTGTTGAGCTAACTCTCTGGTTGGAGCTAAAATCAAGACAATCGGACCATCTCCAGTGCTTATGCGTGGTTGATGTGTGATATGCACAATTGCAGGTAGAATATACTGAAAATAAAATTCATATATATTTTCAATTCTTATACTCATTATATTGTATTTTTAATATATTTATTTAAAAAATTTCTTTTTATCTCTTTGAAATAATATTAATATTGTTAAATTCTGCTCACACCAAGTGTCTTCCCAGAACCAGTCTGAGCAATTGCAACAAGATCTCTGCCACTGAGAGCAATAGGCCATCCTTGGGCTTGAATTGGAGTAGGCTGTGAGTATCCTTGTCTACGAATACCTTCCATTACATAGGGTGGAAAATTTCCCTCCTCAAAGTATTGTATAGGATTTGGGACATTTTCACCCTTGACAGTTATTTCCGCATTGTGTCGAAATTGATTTACATCATCATTGGATCTAATTTAATTTAAGTTCAAAAACAACTTTTACAATTCCAAAGTAATTCTAAATCTATGTAATTTGAAACTAATACCTGTTTCTAACTGCAGAATGTTCTATATAAAAATCTTTACGTAGTGGTTCTAAAGTATGAAGGTCCCAATTTACTTTTCTTAAATTACCACCAGGTAGCTTTCCCCTCAATCCACCTCTTACATTACTAGTATTTCCTCTAGTATGTATACCAAATCTATTAGAAATAGGTCCATTATTATTACCACCTCTGGTAAGTCCTGTTCTGATACCACCACGACGACTCCTATTCTGATCTTGGTCACGGTTAAACCTAAATGTTATACATATAGTTCAAACACCAATTAACTTTTTTTATTCAATATTAAATGCCTATATATTTAATAAAATATCTTTTCTAGATTACCAGAAAAGTATTAAAAGAAAAAAGAAAAGAGAAAAAGAGGGAGAAAAAGGACAGGAAAGAGGAAGAGAGGGGGAAAACTGAGAGAAAGAGAAAACTTCTCTATTCTTAATTATAAATTTTTACTGTGATGTAAAAAAGTACAATCCAGCATGCAATTTTTGCCAGCAAATCGTTATAAAACATCATTAGTGGATTTTACTTGGTTGTCGTCACGGTTGGACAACAGAAAATTAAAATTTCCGAGCGGTCAATATTAGCTTCTGTTATTGATTAATGCCTATACGAGATGTCACTTGTTACATACAGCGGCAATCGTTTATAAAGAATTTCGCGGACATTCGTTTTGTTCTCCGGGAAATGGATCGTCGAGAGCAACGATTTGCATCTCGCACGATGGTGTCATTGCATACTTACATCGGGAAATGCAAATATTCCCTCGCGAAGAACAAACAATCCCACTACTGCGGACGGTTTCAAGGAGCGGATTGACACTTCACTGACGATATCAATGGATTTGATTGTCCGGTCGGATTCACGAAAACGATCCCTCGAGCCGATTCAACCGACAAATCTGGCCGATTGCGCGAAAAACGCGGTGCGAATTGTGGAACAGTGAAGTTCGATCGTCGCCAATGAATTCCACGGATCGAAATTAACAAGCGAACTTCCGAAAGTAGTTCCGTATAAACCGTTGCTATGGTTACCGCAGCGGAGTAATACATGATTGTCTCTCGTCTCCGCCCGGATAATCGTCAAATCCATATTCGCCAATGACATATATATATAAACTGCGTTCCGAAAATTACCGCCAGTACTGGAAATCTATGATATATGTCACGTAAACTATAGATTTTCAAAGTGAATATCGGAACGCAGTCATAGACCAAGCAGAGTGAATTGATGGTTTACGGTTTAGAGCGCCGCGATGTGTATGTTTCGTGAACGTAAACTACGTAGCCATGTTCCACGAATCAATTCGATAGATAAAGACTATTTACAATTGTTTGGTTCTATTCCAAGCTTAGGTCCAGGGGCAGATTTGTAAAGAACGGAGTGTCGCATGCGAAGAGCTTTTCCATTCTTCGAACCGAGCGAGTGAGCAAAGTTGTGGATCAAGAAGTGAGCGGTAATGTAAAGATAATATTGGTTTGCATTAATATATCCACTTAGTAAAATTGTTATTTATTGTTTACATACGTATATTGGTACATACATATGTAAACGTATAAATCACAACTCTCGGCATGTGTCGCACGTGTACTCGCATTTTTCCTCTTTTTACACATATTCCTTCTATTACATTATATCTTTTCTACACATATATATTTTTGACATCTATTATTTTCGAATGACAGTCATCTCCTGGAACACATACTGTGCGTTTTCGGCGTCGACGCAACAGCGCATTTGCAGTTCCCGTCGTCGTCACTGTCGATGTCTATCGACTATTCGCGCGCATATACCTCGTCGCGCCCGACCGTGTCGCCAAGCATCATCACCGCGTAGTTTTCCAGTTTGACGTGCCGTCGCCGTGTGTGGCGACGTTAAAGATGCAGCGGCAGTGCAAAGGTAAGAAAAAATTTTGCGCGAACAAAAACCAATTTTCCATTTCGAAGACTTGTCGCGTTGTTCGCGATCTCGCCGTGCATCAACAATACGATTGTCAATGAACAGCTGACGGAGGAAAATCGATGTGTGTTTGTACACGTAGAGGACATTCGCCCGCTTATCGCTAACTACACGATGATCAGTGCTCGGAAAAAAAAGCTGTCTGCTTTTCTTGTTTCAGCGATGTCGGCAGATTGTATGTTTTCCGTATGATAAAATCTGCGATAATGACTCGTTATGTCGGACCGGAAATTCTGCAACCCGAATGTTTTCGCGTGCGAGCCATTTTGCGCAAGAATGCAATTTGAAGTACGAACACAAAGGACTTGCACAAGAGGAGCTTTCCGCGCGGAATTCTTGTCGCGTTGACGATCCGGAATTAAATTACGAGCCAGATCGCATGTGCGTTTTTCCTGAATTTTTCTTTCCCGTTACTTTTTTTTCGCTGCTCTGTTAGACTAAAGTTTCTGCGCACATAAAAGCGTCTCCTCATAAAACTTTTATTGCTCAATATTGAAGATACAAGAAGTGCGCTCGAAACTGCGTATGTTCGCGCGAGCGGCCTTTGTTATGTTCTCACGGAATCTTTGTTTTAACACGCGTGATATAATTTGCGAAAAGAATTTAAGAAAAATACGCGTTCACCAATACGCACCCAATATGTCCCTTTGATCAATAGCGAAATTTCTGTTTTCATCGAGAGGTTGACCCGATTTTTGTTCCCCAGCGAGACACGTATGAGATGTGGTGACGTATAGATATTGCAAAATATCGGTATTTTATTTGCGATATTTTACGGATATTTTCAAACGCATGTGTGTTTGCGGGAACAAATCTAATATCGGAAGTTCGTTTTATGACGAACGAGTTTCGAAACACGAGTTGTTGTGACTATATTAAAAAATCCATCAGTTTACGAGAAAAGATTTATTGTTAATTTCGCATAATTTTATATATTCTAATGAAGATCAAGCTATTTTATATGTTAATTCAAGTTTTTTCGATATATCGATTTGTTTAGTGTGAATCTCGACCGGGACTCATTCGATATCGATCTCTCGTTTACATCAATCTTTTATGCTATTTTGTGTAGCTACTAGCTGCATATATATGTATGCTGATGTATTAGCTAATAAACGTAGAATCGCGTAATGTGTTGTTTACGTCGCAATTGCACGGATCTATGTGCACTTAAGCTTCTTACTCAAACAAATCTCGCAACCATGTAATCGAACTAACTTAATATGATAAACACAAAACTTTATTGTTATTCTTGCACATACATAAAACTAGTGTGGTAATTATTCAGGCAAGAGTGCCTTATTGTAAATTATAAAATATTTTGTATTTTTTTCACGTACATAAATGCGTCTTAGCGAGTGGTAATCGATTTAGCGACGTCATTTGCACAGATAAATAGACAATTCTGTTGTATTGCGCGTCAAATTGTTCTTTACTTTGTCTCACCGAGATAAACCGCAAATAACAATTCGTGACAGAGATTAGAAGCGTGCGCTTTTGCACTCGAGATAAGAAATGAGACAGAGATAGTGAGTCGTAAAGTTAGAGTATATAATGCATTTATTCGTCAAATGTGTTGCATCTACGTGACATACTTCAACATCACGTGTATTGCTACGTACAATTATATTGTGTTACACACATATACACATATATGTGTGCGCACTGATTATGTTTAACAACTTGAGAGAGAGTATTTACAAGTGTTTTATTGTTAGAATAAGTTTTAATTTTCTTTTATCGGAAACTTTTTAGTAAGTTTTAAAACTTTTTAAAATTAAGTTTTTAACAGACATATCTCTCTGAAGACAGAAAGTAAAAGAAAGATATTGAATTTCGTTATCTACGGCCGAATGTTGTTACTTCGATAACTGGTCGAGGATGAAGAATGCCTCGAAGATACTATTGTATCATCAACCGAAAATACCGATACAGATGACGAGAACAAGGCTTCGATGCTATCGAATTATCCTGGACATCCCTGCTTCTCGCACAAAGCGTAAACAAAGGAAATTTGTAGACGCCGGGGGCAACGGGCACGGACGCGTCATCCGCGGACCTTCGCCGACTAGTCGCGAAACGACGCTAGTCAGTACGACTCGTTTGACAGCACGAGATACCAGCGAAGTAGTCCGAAGCGGTGAATGATCTCTCGTACACAAGCTACATTCGATCCCGGACCTGTCGGTGGTTCCACGTTCGCGGCGCGATCCGTTTCACGACAGAGAAACCAGTTGCGCGTTTAAGAGACAACATACGAAATCATGTTCTGGCTGCAACGAGCCCCCCGCAAAAAAGCGAAAAGTGAGTGCCGAACGATGCTATTAATAGCGATATTCTCGAAAAAGTGCATCTCATTGGCGATGAATTTGGTGAATCTTTTCTGGAATCTGGTGATCGAAAATATTGGCGTGTTATTTTATGAGAAACATTTAGCTCAAACTTCGTTAATCGATTAAAATCGTAAGAATTGAAATATATTTTAAAAGATTGTACATAAAAGGAAAAAATTGTTGAAGCATTGAGTTCTTTTTAGATAAATAATTTATGTTGGAGCGATTATCATGATTACTAACAAAATCTCCAAACCATCACGCGGTCAAACCTGATTTTTTTTTTATATATTGTGGTTGTGGAATGTTTCTTTGAAGAGGTTCTACTAATGCAGTTTTTTGTACGCGTCTTGATAAATAAAAATTAATTGTTTTTAAATCAAATAACGTTTATTATCTAGTTAACTTGTAGATGTATACAAGTCTTGTACATTTGTAGATGTATAAAAACTAACAATATTACAATATTTAGAAGAAACAAAAGTTTTTTATTTTTTTTCTTTTTTTTATAACATTTGTTACTCTTAGTACTATTTATATCTTTCTTTTATATAATCATCATATATATACAGCTATTCACACTTTTTGAACATTTTACTCTTGTAACTTTATACAGCAAATATTACGAGGAGAATTGATTTATATAAACAAGTTAGAGTGATTCCATTTAAAAAAAACTAGATTGACCTTAAAATCTCTTTAATAGCTTTACCTACAAAAAAATCGACTTTCTATCTATACGATGTCTTTTTTGTATTAAATATTTTTGTTATATAACAATGTATACATCAATCTTTGCAAAGATTTATATAACAACAAAAAATTTAATAAGTCACACGCGTAATTCTAATATTAATTTTCGTATTAGATACGATTTAGTTTCTTGCGTTACGTAAATAAATTTCCATTTGAGATTAATTCAAAATATTTTAATTTTAATCTTAATAGAATATAGTAATTGTGTTATTGATGAGATTGCGTGTCTTCGTCACTTTTCATCTTTTATAGAAGTGTATATGTATGTATATATATGTGTGTGTGTAAAATCTTTAATATTCGTAATCGAATTAATTCCTCTGATTTTTTGCAAACAATATGTTTATGAAGTGAGAAACAATGATTACAAAATTGATTTATTCAATAGTCCATTCTCAAAGCTATTTGTGCTAACATTGTGTCGCACGTGACTTGGAAGGAGATTGCGTTTATCAAAGCGGCGCTATTGCTTCAGATATGCGTGCAATCATTCTCAATAGACGCGCAAGATACTGCCTATCGTAACGTGATTTTATCTCTCTGACTTTCGAATAAAGTATCGCGAACTAATATAAAAAGATCATATAAGTCCCCTTTGTTATTAAATGTAATTATTGTTTTGGAAATTTTCCTCTCGTTTCTCTTTCTTTTCAATGCGATAAATAGCATCGTGAAGACAAATTAAGATAGTATATATACATATAAGCGGAGCGGATATCAAGTGCGTACGTACTGAAAGAGATTATTGCGCAAGTACAACAATATATGTATATGTGATTTATCAAAGAGAGTTTATTATTACGATGTGACAAATAAATTTGTAAATGGTGTACTGTTTAACACCCGTCGTTATCGCATTAAAATTATATTAGCATTCTTATTGATAATTCACACTCAATTCATCCAATATCAATTTTTGTTACTGCATCCATATATACATGTTCTTTATCAGCAATTTTCTATAGTTTTAACACAATAAGATAGTCGATAAACAGCAAATTGTTAAAGTGTGATCTTTGTAACTGCGACAGTTTATTCATAATTTATTATGTGTAACACTTGTGTTTATAAAAAGAATTATACAATATACCTACAATATGTAGACAATTTTTTTTGCAAACGTCTACAAAAAACTTAATTAGTTCTATGAAAATCAAGTTGCTTGTATTAAACTACCTTGTTAAGTATTAAACGGACTTTGCGATGAACATGCAGTGTGGCGATTGAAAATTTCCGCTTTTGTTCTACGACTTGCTTTTTAGTTGGACACACTGTGAATAGAATACTGATTTGTCTTACGTAATCAGATATTTATTGAAAGGACCCAGGAAATTTTTATAGTTGAATTTTAAGTGATTTCTACATAAGATAATTTTAAGAAGAGTAATAAATAAATCAGATTCTTGCGGCATTCTGTTTATTTGATTGTATAATTCTGTCAACTTTACACATTTTTTAATGTCATCAGCGATTATTCTTTATTAAAATACATAATATATTTTATACGTTTATTAATTGTTGCAGCAACCTCCGCTATCAGCGATGTCTCGAAGAATCAAACTCCACCGACGCTTCTCTCGAGTTTGAGAAGTGTTCTTTTCGTTATCGGAACTGTAGTGATAGGATTTGCCGCCTTCTGTAATTCTCTGACATGGTAATGAAAAGAACGGCATTAACAGATTCTTTTTATTTAATAGAAGTAAAAAGAATAGACTGTAGTTTTAATTCGGCTGCAAAAGAATTTGTATACAAAAACTTCTGTTTTTTTACACGGAGCTAAATAGATGTTTTATTATGCTATTTATTATTACAGAATATTTTTGCAGTTTTTGAAAGTATGTATCTAAATTTTTGACACTTTCAGGCATTTACAAAGATTTTGGGGTGCATCCGGCGACTTCTGGCAAGCGCAATGGGATAAAATTTTAGATAAATTTGGTGACAATCCCGTTACGCTATGGGTTTACGGTAAGTTTGAAATTATTCCACTTTAAATTTTTTTCTTGAAAAGAGGAACTATTGTAACTTTTGTTCAATTGTACAATTATAATACTAAAATTACATATGTTGAATTAATTCTATGAAATTACAATTGTTATACACTACATTTTTGTACAGAAAAAGAGGAAGTTCGTGATATTGCGAAACTTTGTTAATCAGTCTTGTGGTTACAGGATCCTTGACGCTGACGATAATTGTTTACTGGCTGGTCGGCGGAATTTACACCATCCTAGATATCACGAATCGGCCGGCAGCGTTGCGCAGATACAAAATACAACCCGGCACGAACGAGCCGGTCGACAATCGGAAGTTATGCAAAGTGATCGCTCAAGTACTGTTCAATCAGATCGTCGTCGGCTTTCCTATTATGTATCTCGGTTATTACTTCATGGAATGGCGTGGTTATTCCCCGGTGCGCAAGCTGCCGACCTTCCATTGGGTGCTTGCCGAGATCGCGATTCACATATTGTGTGAAGAGATTGGTTTTTATTATTCGCACAGGTACGTGTCGTCTGAAAGTCAAAATAGCTGATGCATCACGTCTAGCAAATGAAATGCAAAATATGCTAAGTCAAAAACAATATTTATTTATGTATAGTCATAAAAATGACATCCGTGTTTAAATCACCTGTCTTCAAACAAAAATTTAGTGATTTAATCAGTTAAGTTAAATAGTGAACGTCGGATTTGAGTTGTTAAATAAAAAAAAATTAATGGTTTTGACTGAATTATTTATTATAAATTGTATAGTTATATACTTTATTTATATTTTATCTTATGCGCTTTACAGATTTCTTCACAAAGGCTCTTTGTATAAATATATACATAAGCAACATCACGAATGGACTGCACCCATAGCCGTCACCGCGTTATATTGTCATCCTTTGGAGCATATTGGTTCAAATCTACTTCCGCCCTTCTTAGGTGTTTTCATCATGGGCTCTCACGTAGCCACCGCCTGGATATGGTTTTCGCTCGCGATTCTCTCGACATTGAACGCACATTCCGGATATCATCTGCCGTTCTTCCCATCGCCGGAGGCTCATGATTTTCATCATCTAAAGTAATGATCTCAACAAATCCTTTCAATTTATGCGTTTAGGACGGAGACGCCACAGAATGCTCAGAGATGCTATAAATATCATTGCAAATAGCTTGTTTACTTCACTTTGGATTCTGAAAATTTTTTCTCTGAATCGTAAAATCACTTTTACGGTTTCATAGAACACACGTGTCCTACTTTCATTAGGCTTCGTGCGTTATTTAGCGCATTACAATGTTTCTACTGATTTTACATTGAAAAATCAGAATTTATGCTTGTAGTTATCTAAACAAACACTTGCAGGTTTAATCAGTGCTACGGTGTACTCGGAGTTCTGGATCGTATCCACGGTACTGACACACAGTTCCGCAGCTCGCGAAACTATGCGCGTCACGTCATGATGCTCAGCCTTGTGCCGCCCAGAGAAGCCTTCCCGGACGAAGCGAAATACAAGTCGAAATAGAAGGACCTCTTGTACGAAAGTTTTTGAGGTAAAATCCGAAGTGAAAAACTCGCGCTGAAAGCAATATTTCTAGCTATTCTATGATGTTTTGACCTTATTTGCTCCGAGAATACGAAGATTCGAAACGAATGATTATTTTGAAAAGTTTGAATCTTTTTATCGGTTTGATTTTCAACGAAAATTTGAAAAAGTTGTTAAATACTTTAATTCTTCGAAAATAAGTTTTGTAGCCGAAGTTATCTAGAAATGTAAAAAGACTTCTTTTGCTTGAAGAGCAAACAATGTGCACATTGATATTTCAACTACAGATGATGCCGATTCTACCGATCCGAGAAGTTATGGCACATATCTTAAAGAACTTCTTGAATGAATGGCGACTGAACCCGGTGTCTGCGTCTGGACTTCGTTCAACATGATTCACTGTGCTTGGATGATTCATCTTGGCAAATTTATCCAAAAACATGTTGGTGAGCTACATCTTTTAAAAGAGACAGCGTTTGAAAGACACAAGTTCTGGAAATTTACCTTTTACAAATTTATCTTTATCTCTTTTTGGTGTGTTGAACAATACACACGGACAAAGATGTACTCTGGTAGGCAAATATAGTACACAATATTTGGCTTTCTGAGCCTTCACAGCAACTTCCGCAAAGACAGATTTAAATCTGTCTTTTTCGCCTATTGTGTATACCAGGAAGTTCACGCACGATTTTTCGCATTGCTGATGACAATTTGTTCGCTATCCGTCTTTATGATTATGTTGTGCGCTGATGAGGATCTGTAAGCCGAAAAATATGCGTGATGTACTGTTATAACATATATACATAATTTCTGCGCACCAACGTTCGCATTTGGCTCTAAATGGTCATTTGTTTATTTATTTTTTTTTACCTTAAAATTGCATAAATGACATTTTTATCATCTAAATAGAAATTATATTTGTTGTACTGATATTTGTGATAATGTAAATATTTTCTTCAAAATTTATATGCGAAGTTTTCAAAAAATTTCGAAATTTTCTGTTTAGTTCGGCCTTGACGTCATTTGCACACGTACGACTTTTCTATGATATTTTAGCATTAATGTTAAGAAAAAAATTGTATATTTACGCTGTATATTCATGCACAAGTTTATGTTCTGATAACGTGAAACTTTAGCGAATAACTTGTTTGTAAGTTAGATGCACACAGAAAACAAACTAAAGCTTCTTTATAATTGAGCAGACGAGACGAAAGTCGTCTCTCTTAAATAATAAATAAAAATGAAGGAAACATATGAAAACACTATGCTTTTATTGCTGTGCTATGTGAAAAAAGTACTGTTTTTGAAAATCCAGTTTTAATTGATATTTAAAATTGTACAACTATTTCCTCTCTTTCTCTCGCAGCAGTACTTTTAAGTATATATTAGCATTGCAATGAAATCATAATAAACAGCGTTTCGTACCGTGATTACTATTTTTGTATTTAGTTCCACGAAAAAACAGGAGACGCAGACCTTAGCTTGACTTAGAATTTAGTTGAAGACAGGGAATCTAAACTGTACTTCTTTAGAGTAAGTACATCTTTTAGTCTTACAATACGTCGTTAGCTATACGAAGAGTTACTCGTTACGTGGGGATTAGACCGGGATTAGACCGACGTAGTGATAGATATACACGTTATAACATTAATGGGACAAGGAATCTTTATTATAAAAAATATTTTCTCAATATTCTATATTTTTCTTACAAGAAAAGGGAAGAATGCACAGAAATGTAATTTTTATCTTTATTACGCTAATTTTATTATGTGTATATACATATATATATATATACACTTTATATTTTATTGTGGTTATTTTTTAAATAAAAATATAAAGAAACTTTTAGACGAAACTAAGAGAGTAGAACTGTTATACCTTGAACCACGTTAGAGATCATCAAAACTCAAGACAGAAATTTTGAAGATTAATATCCGCTGAATATATGTAACGTGTGTTGCACATATGTAAAACTCTTTTCTCTTTCCGTACTGTGGAAATTCTTGTACTTTACACATATTACTAATGTTATTGAATTTATGTGTGTACCTATATATAACGAAAACTTATTAATAAAATATTTATAAATATATCAGTTTTTTTTCTCTGCCTCTTTAAAAAAAGTAAAGTTTTTATAATTAATATACATTCAGTTTTTGATGTGTGGTGAGCAATAAGCAAAGTAAACAATTATGTGACTTGCAAGTATGTGTATATTTTATAACAATAACTTTCTTTACATAGATATAGTACAAAAATAATTGTTATTGCTTTCCCACGCGTCGATAAAATATAGACTTTCAAAAGTCTAAAATGCAACTTCGCTTTAAAAAATTACAATCTCAAAATGTTTCACATAGACCGAGTAATTTCACAAATCGTTGTATGGATCGTTCGAAGAGTACGTAGCTTTTTTAATAAAATTTAAAGACTTTATAAATAATCTTTACTTGTATCTTTATTCAGCAATATATGCATTATTTTCTTTTAATGATATTTCGGCATCTTTCAAGTAGTTTCTAAATGTCATCTTCGCAACAAAAGACGCGTTGAAATGTAACTGTTCCAAATACATATGTTGTCAAATAGAAATATTAAATCAAACCCATCTACGGTAATGCTACTTATTGGGAAACGCTACAAACTTTTCGAACAACCTAATATTTACATAGCGAGTCGATATTACAGTATTTTACTGATATTCTATGTATGGCAATTATCAATAACATTTTTTTACTTGGACGAGCTTGAAGACTCACGAATTATCCACCACATGTATAAAATGCAACGTTTTGTTATACATACAATATATGACCAAAACTTACATAAAAAAACCGTAGTATACGAAACTTGAGTATATCTTTGGTAAAATGTATACATATCGCATTTTGCATGGTATCTTACAAGTTTTTGCATGCAGAAATGGTCGATGATAATCATTGAGAGAGCACTTTCAAAGCACAATGTGACCTTTCTGTTTAATTTTTGCTTGAATTTCGAACTGCTATTATTGTCGTATTTGGCAACCTTCTCTTTGAATCCTTCTTTTGCTAAATGACATCACATATACAATATATATAAAAAATATTTATATATTCCAAAAATTGCAAGAAAAAATGCAACAATTATATAAATTCTTTTCCACGTTATAAAAGCATTTTACAAGATAAGAAATATCACTCTTTTAATATAAATATTAAAAAATAAACATTTAACATTTTATATATTTACTTTTACAAATTATAAAATGTCAGTATATCATTAGTAAGGCAACAATATATCTAATGAACAAAATTATATAGCAAGCTTGAAAATAAAAAGCGTTCTGATTTCAGATATTATAAAATGTTAAAAATATGTTTATAATATGCTATAGTAAAATGTCATTTGATATAATTTTAATGATATAGTTATCATTAACGGTTTTGGATGTTGTTATGTAAAAAGAATCCAATCTCAAATGTTTTTTATCGTAAAATGCATACAAATATGCAATAAAAAAATTTATGAAAATTTTCGAGATTAGATTTTTTCTTACATAATCACACAACTACTTAATCTCATAAAACATAAATCTTTTTTCACAAACTTCAATCATTATACATTCCATCAATCAGAAAATCCATTCTGCGATAATGTCTCTTATCCCAGCAATCTCGACCACGTCTATACAATATGAAAAGAGCAGCACCCAATATTGGTAAAGCAATCATAGTTATAATAACTGGTACAATGTAATCAATTTTTCTCGGCATGCCTAGTGGAAAGCTTTTTGTACGCGACAACGGTCTAGATTCGTTAACTTCCGGCCCGTCAACAGTTGTCACTGTTGGTTTGGGTTTCGGTATATGTTTCTCAGTAGAAATTTTTAATATTGATGTCTTATTTGTGAATTCTGTGTGAGACGCAGTTATATTTGTCAGACTTGTGTTGAAGTGACGGAAATTTATACTATGATCTAAGTTGTTGTTTAAATTGGTAGTGTTCAATTTTTGGATATTGATGCCAGAAGTTTTGGTCTGAGTATTACCTAAAGTTTCTTGTATGGGGCTGGTTTCTATTATAGGCTTTGTATCTTCTTTTGTGGTTTGATTTAACAAAACATTCGTTCTCTCTGGTTCAGGGTCCACTCCTTTCCTTGCTTTTATTTTTTCTTCAACTCCCTTTCTTGGGACCACAGAAGGATTGGCGTTTCTTTCCTTAGGCACATTTTCTCTTGGTTTGGACTCATCAAACTTGTTGGATACAAATTTGGCTGCATCTTCAATGTTTGGTTGTTGAGAGGTCGACACAATTATAGGTCCTCCTTCTGCCATTACCGATGTATACAACTTGAAAAAAATGTAGAATTCGACTATAAATACCTAAATGTAAGTTCAGCATAAACTAAGGAAACAATAAGTCTGCAAAACAAAAAAATAAATAATATAAATCCAGTGTGATTCTTACACTAGTATGATATGAAATTTGTGCAATTCTGTAGTTATATTCTTGGATATCACATTTATCACCTTTTTATCGTCAGTGGCATTGAAAGAATGTTCTATCGACGACGGTTGTAGCGAAGATTCTCGGCCAGGAATCGGCGGTACCGAGGACGTTCCATCTGGCTCCGCGTTGATAGATAAGGTTAGTGTAATCAATAACAATAGATATGAAAAATTGGTCGTCGATGCCATATCGCGGATCCGATCTGATTGACGCACAGGAAACTCCGGAGATTATAGAAATATTCCCGCGGAATCGCACGAAACAAAAAATAAAAAAAAAATAAGCTGCCCGTAGGAACCGAGTGGCTGACAGTTAGACCATATTTGCGTATGTTGCCAACGATCTGATGGCTGCTGCGGACTTGTCGCACGTACGAGAACCAGCAGAAACAAATCAGTATAAAGTATATAAGTTATCTAATTTGAGATTTTTTTATTATGCAATCTCTTTTTTTACGTCTTACCTTTCTGTCTCTATTCTTTATGTCTTTGTCTCTATCTTCTTTCTTCTGTATTTAAAGCCAGTATATACAAGTGCAAAAACAAAAAATAAATATCCGTTCTATCATTTCGAAATTGAAGAAAGATTTTGTAAAAACATAAAGGATAAATATCGTAAATTATAAATCCACATACATATATATTTATGTTAATAAACGTTTTGAAACTTTGAATTTTTATCGATTTTATTAATTGTCAATAATATAACTTAACACAATAGATAAATTTGCTAATTTTACCCTTTTTTCGTATAATTATATAATGTTTAAGGTTTTTTACATTTAGTTATATAGTATATTTCATATATATTATATACATATGTTTTTTCACCAATTCTATCATTTCTCCTGCGCATGCGTAAACAGCGATCAGCTGATTAATCACATGTTTATGACGTAAAATACATTCTTCAGATCTAAAGCTATTTTTTTATTGGTTCTTGAGCTTATGCTTACGTTTTACGTTTACGATTACGAAGATTCATGTGCGACCTTTAATACTCACTAATTAGCAGCCATATTGCTTTTCACGATTTAAATCAAATCTCTGATTGGATGTTACTGCGCATTTTCGGAAATAACTCACCTGGTATTTTTATATCATGCACATGACATGTTTTGACAGACTCGTGCTTAGATGTAATAATGCAACGTGAGCTGTTTCTAGTGTCCAAATATCACTATTTTGTTTGTTACGTTGGACTTTAATAAAAATCAGATGGAAAAGTATTAATAAATTTTTATTAAATTTTATTCAAGAAAACTCGAATTTATTTAATTCACGAATAGAATCTGTAATTTTAACAGAACTGACGACTCTGAGCGTAATACTGTTAAGATTTGCATTGCGCATACGTGAATTTTCTTCTGAAACTAGCTACATATTATGCAGTTAGCGTGTTTGACATTCGTTTCACATTGCGTTTTAAATCTCTAGAGCTATAGCTTCGTTAATGTGTGTGAAAAAATGCAATTTCCTTATCTTTTTACGTGACGGTGCGCTTAATATCAATTTGCTTTTGAAAATCAAAGATCAACAGTCGTTAATAAAAAGTATGACAATAACGATAATGAACACAACTTAATATATCTCTAACCTTTTACTCAAGTTAGTCTGTTCCTCGTACATAAAACAATATTTTGCCTTCTTGCAAAAGTATACTTATATACGATTCTTACAGATTGTTTTTTTTTTTTTTCACAGGACTGTGTTTCACAAACCAACTCACAAGATGCGCAGTAGAAGCAATTCTGGTGTCCGTTTGGACTACTACCAACGGATAGTTCACAAAATAATTATGAATCATCAAAATCCTGTAACTGGACTTTTCCCAGCTAGTCCCACCAATGATCATGCTTGGATTCGCGACAATATTTATTGCATTCTTGCTGTGTGGGGTCTATCAATGGCTTACAAGAAGATAGCTGATGCTGACGAGGACAGAGCCAAGACTTATGAGCTTGAGCAAAGTTGTGTAAAACTAATGAGAGGCTTACTAATGGCAATGATGCAACAGAAAGAGAAGGTAGAGAAGTTCAAGTCAACTCAAAATCCACATGATGCCTTGCATGCTAAATACAGCTCTGTTAATGGACAAACTGTGGTTGGAGATACTGCATGGGGACATCTTCAAATCGATGCAATTTCTCTATATCTTTTAATTCTGGCACAAATGACAGCCTCTGGTTTGCAGATTGTCTTCAACTTGGATGAGGTATTAAAGATTTTTTATGTACTACATAAACTTATAAAAAAGTAAGTGTATTAAATTTAGCATGTTTTATTTCAGGTGGCTTTCATTCAGAACTTGGTGTTTTATATCGAATCCGCTTACTGTACTCCAGACTATGGGATTTGGGAAAGAGGAGACAAAACTAATCACGGCTTACCTGAATTAAACGCAAGCAGTATCGGTATGGCAAAAGCCGCGATGGAAGCGATGAACGAATTGGATTTGTTTGGTGCAAGAGGCGGACCCACATCGGTCATACACGTTTTGGCTGATGAGGCACAGAAATGTCAAGCCGTGTTACAGTCTATGTTGCCGAGAGAATCGAATTCCAAGGAGCTGGACAGTGGCTTATTATCAATCATAAGTTTTCCTGCGTTTGCAGTGGACGAGGCCAACCTGATTCACGAGACACGAGAAACTATTATCAAGAAATTGCAAGGACGATATGGCTGCAAAAGATTCTTGAGGGATGGATATAAAACACCAAAAGAAGATGTCAACAGGCACGTATACTTGGATTTATGTATATACAGTTCTCTTATATTTTACATGCAATTTATCTCTTGACCAATGATTTTTATTTTCAAAAACAGGCTTTATTATGAACCATGGGAGCTGCGTATGTTCGAGAACATCGAATGTGAATGGCCATTGTTTTTTTGTTATTTAATATTAGATTATTGCTTTCAAGGCAATAAGGAAGCAGTTGAAACGTACACCAAACATTTAGAAGAAGTAATGATCAAGACAGAAGACGGTATGAAATTGGTGCCTGAACTCTATTCTGTCGCACCTGAGAACGTATCAGCAGAATATGCCGAACCTGGTAGTCAAAGACGAATAGCTTTAGGCAGGTGTCCATTTATGTGGGCGCAATCTCTTTATATTCTAGGGAAATTGTTGCAAGAAGTAAGTAAAGTATATCCGCGGAAGATGTCTACCTTATTGTTTTTTGTTTATAATTCTGTTTTGTCACAGGGGTTTCTCGCGGTCGGCGAACTGGATCCGTTAAACAGACGATTGTGCAGCGAAAAAAAACCGGATGTCGTGGTGCAAGTAGTTATTTTGGCAGAGGACACAGAAATCAGAGAGAAAATTGCTCAACACGATATTCACGTGCAGACGATCGCAGAAGTCGCACCGATCGAAGTACAGCCTGCAAAAGTTTTGAGTCATTTGTACACATATTTGGGTAAAATATCTGACAGTTTTTAAAATTATTTCTTCAGTGAGTGCATTCATTTGCAGATATATACGGATATTTGATCAATTGTTTTTTTGTACAGGGCGTAATAAGAAACTAGGATTGTCCGGACGTAAATCGAGAGACGTCGGGATTCTCAGTACTAGTAAACTGTATTCCTTGCACGATAAGATATTCGCGTTCACGCCGCAAGTAAGTAATCGCACTTTATTAGCGAATCTCTATCATCTCTCTGTATCTTCACTTCTTTTCTTATGTTTCCTCTTGTTTCTCGCACTTAATCAACTAGTTGACAGATATGACCCGCTTCTACATCGCATCGGATTATGAGCTCATGATTGACATATTCAAAGGTGAAATTAATTTCTTGAAGTCTAGTTGGCAGAATATGTTGGGCCGACCCCTCGTGGTCATGCCCCTCAAGAACATTCATCTAGGTAATTTTTAACGATTGCAAGATCATAGTTCCTTTTTTATAGTCACTAATTTAGGCTTTCTGAGAGATATGAGAATTTGAATTATTACAATTAGATAAATTAAACGACTCTTAGAAACTATGAGAAATGCTGACAAATTTTTCTCGCGGGAAAGTTTCGTTCCTTTTTGAACGGCTGTGACTGTCCGCTCTCAACACTAACGTGTCCGCTTGCATGTATCGTTTTTGTCTTGGTTCTCATTTAACAAATTATTTTAACCCTCTATGGTTTAACGAAATTTTAAATATTCTGAGTTATTTTATGGTTTAGTTATTATGGTGGTCTTTGTCATTCTGTGAATCACAAAATGGAGTAATATAAGTCAGTTTCGAAGTTAAAAAAATTCTTCGAACAAAAAAAATGTTATCATCCATAGAAGGTTACGACATAATAACGATATAATGCTTTTAACAGGTTCACTGCGGATATTTCCAGATTCATCTCGCATTATGTATTCTTCTCTTAAATAAAACACAATCAAACTTTATCTATCACTGGAATCAAATACAACGTGTCCCGCAGTGAATATGTTAATATAGTTTTCATTTGCGTGATATTTTATTTTGTCGTTACTAACACGATCCTATTACGTGGGTCTTGAAAAGTGGATGCGACTGTGAGTTGTGTTGACGTTGAAAATTTGTTCGATCGAAACAATGCGGGATAAGAGCAAACATGTTCGAGGCGAGATGTTAGCTTCTACTTGAAATAATACCACTACAAAACCAACAAGGTCATCCTAAATATATGGCTTTATTATGTGTTCGGTGGTATGCGCGTGTGTTGCATGTGTTAGAACTTTGACACGGAGGAATACTACATGACAAACGACGCCGACCTGCTTGTCAGCACTTACACAACCACCCTGGCCTTCCTCAAAATCAACTGGAAGCAAATACTCGGCAGACCAACCGTAACCCTTGTCGCTACTCATAATCATTTAGGTACGCCCTTGTCGGAAATTTTAGCTTCTCATCCTACACAAACTCGTAGAATATAGCATAAACGCTCGTGACGTGTAATGCTATAACGTGCGATTAGCTAATATCTAGGTATCATGAATCTCTTGTCTATAAATACGCATCAAAAGAAAATTAGTGAAAATGTGAATAACGAAAATTGCATGCGACTTTGCATTGCAAACTGATATTTTTTAGTTATACGAAATCACAAATTTTAAGAAAAGCTTCATATCAATATTGCCGCATAGATTCTTAAATATTTTTTTACTACATTGTTTCTATATAGAAACAATGATATTGCAAGAAGAGCAAATATTTATTCTTTTATTTTTTATCAATAAGATCAATTAGCTCTGATCTTTTTGCAGATCAAGGTAAAATACCGTTAGCCATGATAACCACCATGAAGAAGCTCAAGAGTGGCTATATCAACGGTACAAGAGTATCGTTAGGAAATTTGAACGATTTCTTGAGCACGTCGTGTATCACAAATCTTAGTTTTCTAGGAAGTTCTGAAGACGGTCGTCCTGACAAATTAAATCCTCAGGTATATGAAACTTAAACATATATAAAGAACTGTTTATTTTTATATTTATACATATAACTTGTATAATGTGTAATCTTTTATGCTGTCAAGATTCAACAATATTTAGAAGAACACTTGATGAGACCGTTTCCTCATCGTACGGGATTGCTCAATAAACACGTCCCGGTACGTTCGGCGAAAAATTTGCGACGCAGGATGTCCGTGAAAGGCGCGATAAAAAAGACACGATCCATAGCTGTCGAACGTAAGTGACGCTCGTCTCCTAAAAAACTTACAATGGAGTGATTTTTATGTTCTAACCGTGTGTTGATTGTATGTCTTTTAAAGAGGATTCTTAAACATTATTGCAATGTCTTCCTACTGCCGTGATTACTACCATCATCCAAGAATGTAAGTTTACTAACTGAATAAGTTTGTTTTTGTCTAATTTCTATATGAATTTCTATATTAATAAAAAGCTGAATTTCTTACATGTGCAATAATTATATGATTGTCCAAGTGTATATTTTTTCTTTTTACAGTATATGTCATATGTATTATTTAATATTTTTAATGTGACAATATTAATAATATTACTAATTTCTCTCTTGTAATGGAGTAAAAACCTCATTCTTATATTTTAGCCGAAATTCTTGGAATGGCAGGGGAAGACCGTAGACATTCTTCTACTGTTTTGAGCACAAATCCTTTTATTGAAGTGACGGACACCACATTGTCTATCAACGCTACTCAACCAGTAATGATTGAGCGAACACCTTCACCGACGGACGAACTGTTATCGTGGAAAAACTCTCCGAAAACCAAAAACAGAACGTCCGAGACTCAATACGCCGAGACCGAAGTGGAAGAATTACTGTCCATGTTGCGCGAAACCGAAAGTCTCGAGGAACAAGGAGATATTCTGCAGTATATTGTTAGTTGTTACTTCTTTATATTATCTTTTAAAAAAGCAAGCTTTTTTATTTTTATATATATTAAACAATAAGTATTTAATATTAATTATAACAAACATTTTATAAATTTGCAGGTCGACTCAAAAGGATTATACTTTGACACAGGCGTACTGGAAGAAGGACATCCTGTTCTGGTGAAAGATCTCCTAAAGAGCCTCTACGAGAAAGCCTGCCAGCAAAAAATGTGGGGTATTGTGCGACATACCGCCGGAATGCTAGGTAAAAGAGTGGAGGACTTGGCAAAAGCAGTCACCGATCTTCTGGTCCGTCAAAAGCAAGTCACCGTCGGCATGCCGCCAAGTAACGAGCATACGATAGTTGCGCCTTTGCCAGAGAACGAGTTGCGAGCGCTGATCCATCAGGCCTACGGCGACGACGAGTCGACGGCTATGCTGACGCAGGAGTTGCTTGTTTATCTAGCGATGTTTATCAGAACGGAGCCGCAGTTGTTTCTCGAAATGTTGAGGCTGCGCGTCGGTCTGATTATTCAGGTCATGGCGACGGAACTGTCGCGAACATTGAAATGTACCGGTGAAGAAGCTTCCGAACATCTGCTTAATTTATCCCCCTTTGAGATGAAAAACTTGTTGCATCATATTATGAGCGGAAAAGAATTCGCCATTAGTAGCGGTACATATTTTCATCTTAATTAATTAAAATTTCAAGATAAGCGCTCGAATATAAATGATTATGTTTATGTTACAGTCGGCCGTGGCAATTTTTCTGTGATTAGCTGCAAATCAAATAGAGTCAGCAAGGTAATATTGTTATTAAAATTACAAACGCATTATATATCTAGTAAGTTAAAGCAAAGTTAAAGTTTGTTTTGTTTTTACACAGAAATCACAAATCGGTGGTTTCTTAAGCGCCGAGCAAAATGCCGATGGCGCCGAAGCAGAGGTAGATCGACAAGGTCAGTGGTTACGCAGGCGACGATTGGACGGTGCACTAAACAGAGTACCGAGAGATTTTTACCCGCGTGTGTGGCAAGTACTGGAAAAGGTAACTATTTAAACAAAACTAAATCAAAAGTAAAATAAAATTATTACTATACAGTAAGATATTAATGATACTTGATTAACTTGAGTAACTGTCTTTTATATATAATTCTATAAAATTTGCTGATTCTCTTTTAATAGTGTAACGGTTTAGCAATAGAGGGGAAAGTGCTGTCCCAAAATCTCACGCAGGAAATGACATCTGGCGAATTGAAATTTGCATTGGCTGTAGAAACTGTTTTAAACACCATACCGCAACCGGAATATCGTCAGCTTATGGTCGAAGCTTTGATGGTATTGACATTAGTAACCGAATATAACGTTGTGCCATCTTTGGGTGGTCTGATCCAAGTTGAAAACTTAGTACATAAAGCAAACGCTATTTTCTTGGAAGATCAGGTATCTGACAACTTTTGTTTGTATAAAAAAATACTGATAAGTTAGTAAACAAATTGACAAAAAAACACAAGAGATATCTAAAACGTAAAATATGCCAGATTTTCTTTTGTGTATAAACGATATAATTTGCAGATGGCAATCGACGGCGATGCGACATTATGTTGCGCGAAACCAAAAGAGCAACGTGAAATGACACCTATGGGAACACTCCTCTGTGGTGGAGCAGCGTACATTTGTCAACATTTTTATGATACCGCTCCTAGTGGAAGCTATGGAACGATGACATATTTAACAAGAGCTATCGCCGTGACTCTCGATTGTTTGCCGAAGGATGGCGATCTGGAATGCTCAATATCTTAGTACCGACAATTTTATTGATATAACCTATCGTTTAATTGTAGTAACGCAATTACCAAATACATATTCCAGTCATTAAAAATCTACATTGCAATTCTTTCATACATGATATCGGAAAAATGGATAAATCTTCGATATTTTAGTACAATTTTGTGATCAAACATTTTAAATCTTGTTGAACGTCCCCGTTATTGAAAATACCATTTTGAAAAATGTTCACTTTGTCACAAAAGAAAGCCTGGAACATTTATTTAGAAAACCACTATGGCAAAGACGCGTGTGAATAAAAAAACAATTAACAGTTATGTCAATAAATATAATACGATGAAAAACTTTCGATTTGTGCATGTTGGTTTCAATAAATCCGCTTTTCTTTTGCATTATTAGCATATTTTCATCATCTTTACATCCTTTTTAGTAACATACTACAAATTATATAAACACAACATTACATATCTACTCAGGTTTTGAGCTTTTGGAGAAAGGATTTAGCTTATTCAACCAGGACGAACTACTGTAAAAGAAAATATATGTAAATTTGAAATACATTCAAAGAAATAATATACACATACAGTTACGTACGTTTCCTCTGGTGATATAACATCTACATTTTCGGCTTCTTTGATTTTATTTTCCTTAAGTTTAGCAATTAATTCCGATCTATATTGGATTTTTAATGGTTGCGGATCTTTTTGCTTCAATTTTATCCATTTTAGTGAGGCTTCTTTATATGATAAACCATACCACTCTATTTCCTCTCTTGTATACTAAAAATATTGAATATTATAGAATGTAGTATACAATTAACTTTACACTCTATACAAGATATATAGAATTATCAATAGGCCTCAATGATAAAATAAATAGGTTTTAATTCAGGAATTAGTATATGTGATTGTCAGTAATTCTTGGATACACGTATAAAACGTATGTATACAATATTACTTACAGTTGATAGATATTGCTTATATTTATCGTACACTTCTTCACGCTTTTCTGGATTGTCAGGATACAGAGTCTTATCTGCCAATGCAATGAGTATCTGGCGCTTTAATTTCAAGGCAAGTAAAGATCTCAAATCACACGCCGGAGTCTGCAATTAACAGTAAGTAAATTAATCAAAAAAAGAAAAAAAACCCTATTTTAAAAACTCTTGTAGTTTGCTGTTTTTTTATATAACGAAAATATACTTTTAATAAATAATGGTCGAATCCATAATGTTCGTGAATTAAGTTGATGGTTCTACCAGTAACAACAACTCTCATATATTCATTGAGAACTTCGCTATAAACAATAGATTTTTTCAGAGTAGGTATCCAAAATCGAGGAACTCTTCTCTTGAATTTACCCTTCTTTTGAAAACCTTGCACAATGGCTTCTCCTCCCCATATACCCTGGTCCATTTCCTTGGTATAGAACAGAGGCAATGGTACATTTTGTACCGGTATGCTGTTAAAAATCACATTATACTTTAAATAATGTAATAGAGAAGAAATTGTGTTTCTTAATTCAGAAACTACAGTTATATAAACACAAGATATATTTGAATAATGATCATAAACTTGTTATGTGAAAGAATTGGTAATTTGTGTCATACACTTCCTCAGTTTCATCATTTCTTTTGTATTTTCCTTTCTCCTCAATATAATGAACTGCAGCAGGCTGCTGTAATTTCCATTCTTTCCAAAATTTTTTATATTCTTGAGGCAATTCAGCACCAATCCCTTTATTCCATCGAGATGGCTTTGGTACACGATATAATGTCTTTCCTATCTCTATTCCAATCTGCAACACACAGTTGATGATATATTAGATTTTTTAACTTTTATAAAAAGAACATTTTAATGACAACCTTAGCATAGAAGACAACCTTAAATTACCTTTGAAGTTTGCTGAACTGACATATTCATATACAAGTTTAAACTGATTCAAGTCCTAAATAATTAAAACCAACTAATTAGAATATTTAAGAAATTAGACTAAAAAACGCGCAGAACGTTATACAAATCAACATATCAATTACATCTGAAAACTGAAAGCGACCAATGCCGTGTCAGAGAGAAGATTAAAAGCGGCTAGACCTATAAGGGAATCGTTTTTCCGCCACCTGTAAGTCAGCGCAATGTCCATGGGTGGTGCACATTGGCAACTACATAGCCACGTGCAATTTGTCGATGAGTATGCTCTGATGCTAAAGTGGTGCCGTAGCTGCTTTCAGTCTTCTTTCTGACCTAGCCACACAATGCAGTCGGTAAGTAAAGATAGTACTCTTGAAGTTGTTATTTATCGACTATGTAAAGTTATCATATATCGATGTTTTAAGTGAAATAATTATAAAATCAACTATTGATAAGGTTGGTCGTTTTTTTGTAATTTTGTTATTGTGTGTATGTAGTAAGTAGAAACCTTTTTGGAAAAGATAAAAACAGAAAGTTGTGTCAAAATATATGTAGTCAAAATATATGTACTACAATTACGTTATTACATTTTTTTTAAACAGAATAACTTAATATAATAACAATTTTGTAGATAAATTATCAGATAAATTAAAAGAAATTATAGAAGATAAATATAAATCATCTAGAAATTATAAAAAAATACAAATCCGGTATTTATGTAAATCTGGGACAAAGCTTAAACGTAACTTTGTTGTAGATTTGATTCACACTGGCACTTGTTTGTAAAGAAATATACTATTTCGTTTCGAGCGACAGCACGAAAATAATGCTCATGAGTCATTCAAATCTGTCTGCACATTTCGCACAATGCGTGAACAAGAAAGAGAGAGAAAAAGAATATTTTGCGAGAGAATATGATTAAATGTCGCAGCGAACCAGAGAAAGATGGATTCTTTACAAGACAATAGAAGACAAACAAGGTGACAATAGATGCACAGCAGCACGTTCGATTTAGAGTCAATTTCAGTTCAGGATTGCGCGATGCGCAAAAATACTTCTCGTGAAGGAAATTCAATTTAAATGATCGATTCAAATTAGACAGGGAGTTAATCTAATTTTCATCGACAACGATGTCGCAAAATCTGGAAACTTCCTCGAACGGAAATTTCTGCGGTGATTATATCTTCAACTTTTTCCGCTTCTTCTCTTATCTATACCTACTCTATGTCACAATCGTTTTGTTGTATAATGTACAGAATTTAATTAATGAGATATAAAATTTGTCGTGTTCTTTAAATAATTAGAAGTCAACATTTTTTCTTAAAGAAAGCGATTATTATTTGTTTCGTAAAATAATAAACTTAGATATACAAAATATCTTACACTATATGTTTTGTGTATTTCACTACAGTTTATAAATTTTGCATCATACGATTTATATTTTTTAGTGTATATATTTTGTACATATAAAAGAGTTATTTATATATTTAAATAGCAATTGTTTAAATTAACTTTTTCGGTTTCTATAACAACTTTTAGCGATATCATTTTATATAAAACGTTTAACTTATTCAAAATGATATATTATTTATAAGAAGTAAACCATCTTTAAGTTTTAATCATTTGTAACAAAAGTGTTCACGACCGTCAGTTGAATTTTCCTTTAATCGTCCGTCTAAAATAGAGGTTTCGAAATTTAGATTCGCTGTAGACACAGAATTCGTCATTGCTGAAAACGATCTCCAGGTGTTCTCTGTGTGTACTCAAAATCACATGTAAATTCATAACTGACACAATTTTTTTCTTTCACAAATTTACACTCATATATACGTTTGTTATAAATATATATACACATTCAAATAGTTTTGTTTAATTCATATAATATATAATACAATTTATTTATGATAAATTATGTTGAATATATGTTACGTTAAATATACGCATGAAACATTGTTCGAGTGACAGATGATGTGACCTTATCTCGATCCAGCGCAGATATAAATCGAATGTATGTTGAAATATATTATTATTATTGTGAATTTCTAAAGTGTATTTTATACATACGATATAGTCTAAACTTTCAATAGTCGCAGCCGTTATCATTACCTATAATTTATTTTTAATAATATGTGTAGACATAATGTACATAACTTTTTTTTTAATTTAAAAAGTTCTAACCTAGATTTTTTTTTATTTAGACAGAAAAGTATATCTTATTATAAATTTATTATTGTCATACTTTGAAATTATTTATGTAAATTGATAGTAAAGAAGACGGAAGTTGGTTTTTGTCGCGTACTTTCAGCGCAAAATTCTTGCGTAGAGACAGGACGTAATGAAAACGCGAATATTTCCACGAGAAAACGACCTTACGCGCTAATGGATTAAAGGAGGAGAACGGGGGTGGAGGAGAACGTGAAGTATGGGCGGCCTTCCCTCGACGCGGGCTCTTCGGTAACAAACGGGCGAGCCGAATTGAGAACCGCGAGAACACTCATCGTCTAATAATAATATCTTGCTCAAATTTCTATTTTCAGGCCGATAAATGCGCGCACGGCTTTTCTGTAAAAAAAAAAAAAAAAAAATAGAGCGGTTACAACCCCGATTGCGCGCGATTTACATTGCCGGATTCGACAAAGTCGATCTGAAGATCGCGAACAACCGGAAAACGGCTTCGCCGCCGAAAGGTCCGCGCGATCCTACTTCGTGGCAAGCATGAAGTGCAGTTTACTTTTGCGAGCAAATAGTCCGCGGCGCGTAAACTTGTCAAGCCTGGCGAATAACGACCACCGCCTGCTACGCGAGTAAATTCAAGTTAGCGAGATAACAGGAGCGGTTTAACGTAACGCTTTATAGAGAAGCGCGGCAGAGGTGGAAAATCTGTGTCTGTGTTCCACTCTCTCTAATATTTTTATAGTGTTAAAGTATTTTAGAATAACAATTTAATAATTTAATATTAAATTATTTCATTGAGCGTATTGAAAGTAATTATTTAATACTATATAATATTAAATACTTAGAGATAAGACAAGAAACTAGAATTATACAATATTTCTAAAAAAATATATATATTCTCTCACTCAGAGATCTGCTACTAAAAATTACGAACTATATACGTCCTAGTGCATAACACACAAGAAGTGAAAAAATTTTACGTATAAAATGTTAATCCAGAATGCGAGATAGTTTAATGCACTTGACGATGAAGAGAGAAAGCGCGCGTTTATTTTAAAAGCACGTCGCGCGTGTACATTTTACATAAATACGCACGTCACCCCCGTCCTCTCGCATGCGCGAAAAAGGATTATGTAATAGACGATCCAGAAACACGCTATGCACATAAAACAGTAATACAAAACGATTCGTGTATAATCTCTGTGTGGACATTTGTTCCATAAAATCTTTATTAGATATATGTGTTTAGTATATGTATTATCTCGCCGACATTCAAAACGCATACAAATACATTGTCGAACTTATACATATGACGTATGGCTATAATTCGTGGATGACAAATAACTTCACGTAATATATAAGCGGAACAATCATTATTCATGCCAAATCATGCGTGTCTGTTACGTCTATATCGCGTGTTGTGATTTATAATCCGCTTCGCTTGATGAGCAAAATTTGAACAAAAGACTGAGATTATCTTTTTTCTCCTCTTTACGCGAATGTATACTTTTTCGACTTTGTCGATTCACAGAGAAACAGAATTGGGTGAAATACATATCTGACCGGCGGTTACATTGTCAAACGCGCAGCGGGTATTACAAATCCTTGTGACGATGGGCCGATATATAATAATTCTGGACCGTCGTCGTTTTCATAACCGTAAAACGTGGCCCGTAACCATATACTTGGGTCTTTTACATAGGAACATGTGTGCGCACACGTATATCTTCCCTAAAAATAGAAATTTGAGCAAGATATTATTATTAGACGATGAGTGTGTGCAGCCGCGGTGCTCACCGCGATGCCTCGTTACGAAAAGGCGAAGGAGTGCGGGTTCCTCCCCTCGCGAGAGTCACCACTCAACCGCCCACGTTCTCTCTTCGCCACTCTCGTCAAAAACGAGGAATCCCGCGACCGAGGAGACGAGGATGCTGCTCTCGCGAGCACGCGGAAAACATGCGAGAAATAGCAGCAGGCCGGCACGAAATTCTGCGGCCACGGTGAATTACAACAAATATTACGATTTGTCACGATTAGTAAACTTATCAGCAAACAGATCATTCCGCTTTCAACAAACAAAAAAAAATGTTTTATATAATAATTCTCATAAATAAAACAATAAAACTAGTTTTTATGAATAAAATATTTAATTAATATACCGTGGATACGCAATAATAAAGCTAAATATTATCGCTTTTTAGTTTTTTTCATTCGAGCTTGAGATTTTTCACTGCATTAACGATGATCGCTTTCATCAACGAAATCTTATGAAATTCGATCGCTGGAGTATTAAACTCTTGCTAAAATTATATCTACAAGATGAGGATATTCGTAGAAAAAAATCAAGCATATGTACGTGGGAGGCGTTCCTGCAAAAGACAGCCCCGCATATTTCTACTATGTTTCACTAACGGCGGACACCCTTCGGAATTCTTTGTGTCTACCGTCTTCAATGTATTTTTATTTTCCGTCACGACTGTAATTCTTTTGGGAGAGGGGACGAACAGAACTTTCCGTCGTGACTCCGCGGAGATTTACATGTTTCAAAATGGATCAAACGCATATGTTTCTTTGTGGACATTTACCTATACACGTCTCATCATATAGAATATCCCATTTTTAAAATAGTCTACTATTATCAATGTTTAGGACACTTTCTATCACATCTTAACACGTGGTAGCCATAAAGACCAAAATTTACTTCAAAATCGTGGAAATTTCATAATTTTCTGAAAATTTGATGATACGTAAAGTTTCAAAATCTTTTACTTTTTTTATTGTTACTTAATTTTAATATTTATCTGATGCTAATAAATAAAATAATAAATTGAAAGAAATGTGAAGTTTTTAATTTTGTTACAAACATTATTCTATTCATTAATTATTGTTCAAAAAGAAAGAGAAAGAAAAAGAGAGAAGAAAAGAAGAAGAGATTATACTTTTATGATTTACTTTCTTCTGTAAGATCGATCTTATGGAAATATCTAATTATTGGATATTATCCAATAGAGATAATAATATCAGAATGATTCAATTTTATTATTGTCGCAGACAAATATCACGTAACAGTAATCTGCCATGCGTTTGTTTGCGTAAATGTCACCCGCTAGACTGCGAGGCACTTCTCTTGCTTCTTTTTGTCGACAGATCATGTTTGGTATGTGTCAAGAGTTTGGAAATATATATACATATATACATAACACATATGTGTGTGTATGCAAGCTATTGAGATATTCTACGATGCATCATCGTACTATATTTTTCGACTTTCGCATACATTTTGCAAGACAAATAACCAATGTCATCCTGGAACACATCATGAATAAATGTCTCTATTTGAGCATGGTGCGGAACTTGTATATTTTTCATTCAGAAAAAACTAGAGAACTTTTAGTTTCGAGATGTAGGTATTTACTCCAGAAAATGTATGTTTTTTACGTTGGTTTTCGTCTTGTATTTGTGCAGCATCAATTTCTTCGTAATTATTCTGTAAAAATTTAACTTTATTAAATATTTTTTAAATCTAAAGAAAACATCATAATAAAATATAATAACAGTAAAAAAAAGAAAGAAAAAGAGAAAGAGAAAAATGCAATAACATGTTTTAAATATAATATAATTGTAAGAAAAGTTCATTAATAATTAGGGATTCATTAATGAGTAAGATTCTAAGACACTGATAATAAATCGATATCGACAAGACTAGATGGCAGTCAAGAGAATTGAATTGATAAGAGCACTTTACCACCGAAAATCACTTCAGCCAAAGTGCGACGAGCTCGTAAAAGATCAATGGCGCGATATTACTCCATAGAGAATTTGACTTTGTTTCCTTACACAAACAAGTAATTTTTTTATCTATAGTTCCTCGACCTGACTCCTTTCATCTTTTCAGAACGAAGAACCTTCGCTGCCTTTTCGACATCCACCGCCACCGGCGGCGCAGCGTCGTCGTCGTCGTCGTCGTCGTCAACAGCACTGACGTTCCCGATGCACACGTGCCGTGTGCAAAGCTTGGGCGGCTATGACTAGGACGATCCCGACGCGAGCACAGTCATTCGAATCCAGTATTAGTGCGGTGTAGAGTGCTCGGTGTTTTATAATCCACTTATCGAAATCTCATCTCTCTTTCCCTCCGCCTGCCTCTTCGTCTGGTTTTTGTTTCGCGCGACTACGATCGATTAGTGGTGAGTACTCAGATAACACAGTGCGTTCGACTATACTTACGTTCTACTACCGCTCTTACTGCTCTATTGCTTATTCACGTTCGACCGATGATGTTCGAATACCGATATTGATGCGCGGCGTCGTTATTCATATCAAAGAAGTGCACGTAAGATCATCGCAAGCGTGATTTACCTGTCTTCCTCGAATATTTTCTTCTTCTCGTGAGGTATTTACGTGGTGCCGTGAAAGGTATTCATCGAGTCTTTGGACGCACGTGCGTCAGCTACTTGAGTGAATTTTTTACAATGCTGATAACATTTTCATAAGTTTTTATAAAGATCAGTTTGCGACCGAATACACACAGTGACGATATCGTAAAAGTAACGTACACGATTTGTCATCATGAACTTTTGCTTTTTTAACGATATAGTTTGATGTTTTAAAGAACTTCGAAAATATATCAATTCCGAGTTCGTAACGAGATATTTTATGATAGTACTTAATAATGTAGACGAAAATAGAAGAGTACTTTAGTCAAACAGGATTTAGCGTTAATTGACGCAAGCCGTGATATTATAACTGAACAGAATAAATAATGTCTATGTTGTCTAGGATAGACGTATATATAGTATGATCGGAAATCTAATGTCTTTAAGGTTTAATCTCGAAGATATCAAAATAGAATCGCGATCACTGAACACGCGAATTCTACTTACGTTATAATTAGAAACTCGAAGTATTAATACAATTGATAAGCCGAGTTGCATGTCGATCTGTTTGTACAAAAGAAATTGTGAATAATGTGTGCAAAAACTTCTGCAATAAACTAAAAATAAAATTTTGAAGTTAACGAACAAGACAAACCTAAGAGAATTACTTATTGTAAAAGTTATTATTATCACGCATATATATATATATATATATATATATATATATATATATGTATATATATATATACACATCTCGGCGTTACTGCGCGCGTGTGTGTGTGTGTGTGTAGCCTCGTTTACTTTTAAAAATACATACGTGCATACGTTCTCCCTTCCCGCTATTATTTATAGTTAGTGAAACTCAGTCTCTCGCTCAACTGACGGCTCTAATCAAATTACGTTATCGAATAAATTGAATACGAAATATCATCACATGTGATTAATTGAGCAATTGGAATGCTTATTTCGTAAAATCGTGATACTATTAGCCGAATTATACTATGGATGAAAACAAGGATTTTCAGATGAACGCATTAAAAGGCTGTTGTTTAATTATTTATTTGGTAAATGTGATAAAGAGTTTGAAATGCTCAAAGATATATTGTAAATGTCGTTAATCTGTTAGGATCGAAGAAAAAATCTAATTTCTTCTGTGTATAATTTCGGTAGATAATTCAAAACAATATTATGTCTAGCAAATTTGATTATATTTTAAGTAAGATAAGTTTTGATTTGTGCCTGATGATATTTCAGTTTCTCTACTCATGTAGAGATCCACTTACGAGATATCATATTACATATAAAATATTTTACTATATCAAACTTTGCAATTACACATCGCACAAATCATCGAACGCTAGGATTTCTTTATAGTTATAATCTAATTTTAGGATCTTAGCTTCGTCACATGTGCTTGCTTATGCTATCCAAATTTGATTTATGAGGCCAATTTGAAACTTGAGAAACGCGATGCTGTGATAATATTGCCAGATATTCGCAAAAACCAAATTAAATCATCTTATATTAGAAAATATTATTTGTCTTGATTACGATAAATTTCTCTACATAGTTGTAAAATATCGTCTGTTTTCTAAAATCTAATTAAAAGGATAGACGCAAAATAATATAAATTTTATTTTCTTCCTTGCGTACAGCAAAATATATTACAAAATAATTACATTGATATAATTAAAAATTATTAATGTGTTTACAACATAAATATATTTGTTGCATTGTGCGGTGATTACACTCTTACTTGGCAAAATACTCTCATTGCTGTAAACATGAAGTTCAAGTATCTTACAAAATGAAATGAATGTTTCTGATAATTGCCAGGTCGATGATTCACATGTTTATTATTGCCAACACTTACCACATTGTATACTACAATTGTTGATTCTTGGCCATCATTATTTAACTTCCATTTTAATTATAGCTTTTATAGGCATATTGCGTATATCTCGATTCATGATTCACTTTCATTAATCTAATACAGACACTTAAAACTGTTAGAAATAACAAATATTGCAGTTCACTGACCGACTATACATCCCACGCTTTTAATAATAATACATATAAATTTTTTATGTATGTGTTTAAATAAATTTTACATATGTTAAACTTTCTAAATTTCTATAACAGACCATTTGCTGCCAAGTAAGTCGCACAGAGATATTTCGGATTAATGTGGGACCTCTGAAATTTTTTTAATTTTTACGCGTATGTAACTTAATAACGTGCAGGGGCACTTTGCAGCCTCGCAGGACGTGCGAGTTGGGTTACCGCGCATTCCATACGTCTACGAATATGTGTACGATTGAACGAACAGTAGGGGTAAACGAGAAGTCTCCGCTACATACACCGTGGAGAACCTAGCGCCTTCCCTAATACGGCCTCGCAGCTCGCCCGTACGCGTCTGCACGGATATAGACTCCGCCACTCTCTCTCTCTCTTTTTCTCTTTCTACTTGCCCCGCGCACACCGCCTGTTACTACTGGCCGCTATTACCGCCGCTACTACTACTAGCGCCACACCATTGCCGCCCGTTACTACTGTCAGTGGTAACAAAACGCGTGTTAATCGCGCTCTGGCGGAATATACAACATAAATTATGGAGAATATAAATTAAAAATCGCGGTTTTTTGGAAGGGAAAGAAACATTCTGTAGACACTTAGTCATGACGATTTATTAAATGACAAAAATTTTATTGACTGTTAGGAATATTTTATTTTAACGGCTTAAATCTCTATATGTTTAATTATTCATAAGAATTTGCAACATTCAGAATATGATAATGTAAAAAGTACAATGCTAGAATAAGTTTAAGATATATTCTTGATGTAAAATAAGCTATTATGATACAAAAGAAGAAACGTGAGAATACGAAACTCGATCTTGAAAATTATGAGATATATATGCGAAAAGACAAGCATATTTTATCGCGATTTTACACACAAACACACGTATAAAGCCTGAGAAATCATAGCTTCTATTTATGCTGGCTATAGTAAATTTGTTCGACGTTCTCCGCGCACGCGGTATACTTTTCTTCCTCCTTTCTATAACGTCCGTCCTTCCACTTGCTCAATCGTGCGCACGCTTTAAGCTGGTCACAGAAATAGAACCGGTTGCCGACGAGTCAGACGGAAACACGGATTGTTTACGTTCTCGTGAGCGGCCAGTTAGGTAATCGAGATGGGTTACCGTACCGGCGATGATTCCTCCTCGTTATTAATAATAAAAACGTTACAATTTGATTTTGCTTTCGTAGATTTTCACTTCACAGAAACTGTTAGAATAGCTCCATTTACAAAAAAATTTGTTTTTTTTGTTGCAGTATAAAAATGCCTTTCAAGCCAGTAGAACATCCAAAATGCCCGAAATGTGGCAAATCCGTTTATGCCGCGGAAGAACGGGTTGCCGGTGGACTGAAATGGCACAAAATGTGCTTTAAATGCGGTGAGTAAAATAAAAAAAAACCATAATTTTGGTTTTAACCAGACACTTCAAGTTTAGAATTAGAATTTTTTGAAATGCTTGATTTTTTTTTAATTTGTGTGATAAAACTGATTGATATAAGAATACGACAAAATTCTGTATACTTTTAACATTATTGTTGAGATTATTTTTTATTTTTCACAAATTTAACAGCGTACACTCACGCTGTTTTTATTAAATACTTTTACTGTCAGAAGACAATCAAATCTGTCCTATTTTTAGACTAGTCTAAAATGAATTTCGTACTCGGATAATTTGTCGCAACCAGCCTGCGTGTTAGCCAAAAACAAATTGGATAGTTGTTTGGTAAAAACTTTGAGTGCAACGACCGACGTGACAATCAGCGTGAACATTTTCTTGCAGACTTTCGACACACACAGAGTATTTCTTCCTAAAAACTTCTATTGTGGAGTAAAGAATTATTCAAGTGTCATTTGGCGATATTCGAGTTAGGATAATTATGTAACTTTTTTTCGAGATTGATTCCGACTTTTATTGTCTTTTTCTTGTTTTTCTCCTTTTGAAAGAAAAGAAAAACAACGGTAAAAATCGATATCGGTATATATATTTTGATCAAAATTTATTCTGAAAAGTTATATTCATACATAATATCCATAATAGCCACTCACGCTTAAATTTTTATTTATCGCCTCGCATTTTCTCTCGTCGCGATCAATTTACTTTATGAAAAGTTAAACCGGTAGTTTGTATCGGACAACTTGAGTGTAACATCCAGGAAGCGGCGTAATCTCCAACGACGGGCAACGACCATGTGTTGCAGGTCTTTGCGGCAAACTGCTCGACTCGACAAACTGCTCCGAGCACGAGGGCGAGCTGTTCTGCAAAGTCTGCCACGGCCGCAAATTCGGCCCTAAGGGTTACGGCTTCGGTGGCGGAGCTGGCTGCCTGTCTATGGACCAAGGCGAGCATCTTCAAGCGAAGAGCGAGTGAGTGCATCTGCCGTCGCGCAACCTCGACATACCCTTCGACAATCTTTTCTTTTCTCCTTATATATTCCTAAGATAGTATTGTATTCTGACGCGGTTTCAACATCAAAAACATTTTCGATCTTGTTGTCCTCCACTGTAAACATACCTTCTTATGTGCGCGAAATTGAAAAAAATCATCGACCGATAAACCGTCGTTGACTTCATCCATGACTCTGTCAGCATGATTGTCTTCTCAGTCAATCGCGCCTCTAGCAACTCAAGAAAGAAGTCGCTGCCTACGCGCAGCCGTGCCAAAAAATCGGGGAGTATGCACTTGTGTATACTTGTACAGTGAACCACCGCGTTTTCCTTTCTTTGTCCTTCCTAGTCTGAACTTCGGATATACGTCACGAACAGAAGAATCTCCAATCTAGTTTTTCTTCCTTGCGAAATGTTTAGATCCAGTTCTTTGTGTCCCGATAGATGAATCTAGATGATCCCTCGGGATCAAATTGCTCTATTCTCATCGTTCAGAAGAAGTCTATCATCAGAGTAGCCCGAGCGAGCACGTCATCTCTCGTCTCTCTGCTCATTTTGAGAGATTCGTCCTTGTTTTTCCTCATGTTCTCATCGTTGTGCTATCGCGCACAATGTTCGATCTAGTCAGGTCCAATCCTTTTCGTTCCATTTTCTTTGTCTAGATTCTTGTTCCTCTTATTGTCTTTCCGACCGACCGAATTGTTATCTCTCTCTCTCTTTCTCTCTCTCTCTCTCTCTCTCTCTCTCTCTCTCTCTCTCTCTTTCTTTCTTTTTTCATTTTTCTGTATTTCTTCTTCTTCTTTTTCTTCTTCTTCTATGCGAATACATGCGCTTAGTTTGTAGGATCATTTGTACCATCTGTAATAAATGCCATTAAAAATGGAAAAAAGGGAAAGATATAAAATTGAAAACAAAACAACCAAGTGGTGTCTTTTATTAACGAATAACACTTGTTTTTCCCTTACCTTTTAGTGTTTGTAGATAGATCAATGTATAAATAACGTATGTTATCTTTAAAAGATGCAAAATGGAATCGCGGTGTTCACCTAGATCAGAGTTACACATGCAGATGAATTCTTTTTTAAATTTTAATAATATAGAAATTTTTTATAAGCAGAACTTAATCACCGCAAAAAAGAGCCACTGTTTTTTTGCACGTAGCCTCGATATTCAAAGCTTCATCGATCAAGAGATTATTAATTTAACTTCCAATTTGTAACCGTGACTAGAACCACTTACGATTCCATTTGCGCGAACACAAAAATAGTGTGCACCAATCAAAAAAGCGCGTGCGACATTATTACGCGCATCTTCTCTCTATCTGTGACATCAACCGAGCCTTTGCGTACAAAACCCGCATCCTCGGCTCTTCGATCCCCTCTCTTCAGGCCCTCTCGCCGAGAAAGGGAGCGAAGTGTACGAAAGCGAAAAGCAAAAAAGAAAAACTAAGAGAAACAAAAATAAGAAAAAAGAAAAACAATACACGACACACCCCGCTCCCGCCAGCCCCGCCGAGCACGAGCCAACCGGAGGCAACCATTGAACGATATACCATTGTCACTTTATCACATAGTACGAGCTGCGTGATAAAGAGAAAAATACCGAGTACGAGAATGGTGAGCATCGAGTCAAATTGCGCCTCTGTCTCTCTCTTTCTCTCTATCTCGCTGTCTCTTGCTCTGTCTTTCTCTCTCTTCTTTTTTTTTTTACTTTTTTGCCGCGTGACGAAGCAACGCTTCTTTTTCTTTTTTGTAGCTTTTATATATATATATATACATACATATATATATATATACATACACGTAGATCTCCTGCATGTGGCAGCTCTCTCGCACCACTTCTAATCCTATAATCTCGCTAACACCTTAACTATTGCGTGGGTGCTGGCGCGTGCGTGCGTGTACGTGCGTGTACGTGCGTGCGTGCCCGCGTGCGTGTTTAGTATTTGTATTATTCGCACACTCTGATACAATGAGGTAACGACGTCCGTTCTGTTAGTAAGACAATGCGTACTTCGTCATTGAGATGAACCTTGACACTTGTTGGTCCCATTCTTACCTTTGTAGAGTGCAGCGGGTTCACTCTGACGCAGATACACTTTTGTTCTCTTGTCATTAAGTGTGTTACTTTTATTAAAATAATGTAATTAACAAGAGTCTTTAGCAAACATTCTGAAAATTAGCAAAAGTTAATGGTCAATTAAATATTTACTGAGAAAAAAGATTGAATTCAATTTAGCAAAGAACTCGCGCATAAAAGCTCCATACGTCAATAATCAATATCTTAACGCTTTAATCGAGATTTTTTTTACATACATAATGTTTGTTTAACACACAGTTATCAGGCACACTGTGCTTGTTTTTGAATTGTTCTGAATCGTCAGAACAAACCCAACAACCAATCATGATAAGTGCATGTGCACCTGCTGCATTCGTGCTCTCCCTCTTTTTCATTGTATTGTATGTATGTACGTACGTCCTCACTATGCCGTAATTTAAAACCCATCTCAGCGGCGCAATTGTCGAGCTACAAGGAAGACAGCATGATCGGTGTCACCTCACTGTGTCGATGATATTCCACCTCACGGTACGGATGCGTGCCTGTACACGCACAGGCTCTCCACACGGTACCCGACACTTTTCTGTACCCTCACTCTCACTCTCTCTCTTTCTCTTTTTCTCTCTTTCTTTCTTTTTCTCTTTCCTCTGACTCTATTTTTCCATTTATCTCTTCCTGTTTCTCTTTTCTGCAACTCTTTGTTAATACCGAGTTTTCGATTATATTATGCCGTTATTTTACGTGCAATCTGCTTCTCGGCTCTCTTCTCTCGGGGCTCGGCGGAAGCCACGTGCCGTGGTTGCGAAGGGGAAAAGTTATGCTAACACTTTACTAACACTCCTAACACGCTAACCCCGTGATGATATTATTTGATGTATTTATATTTATGTTATCTTCCAACTCGTCACATACGACGAAGGTTTCTTCGTACGGAAGTCGAACATATTATGCAAGAAGGAATTAACTATTTACATAAGAAGCTTTCTTTTTTATCTTTGTGAGAAAATTTTTTTCTCTTTTAATTGTAATATATTAATATAGAAAACTCGCCTTTGGAAACACGTTACTTCTTTCTTGCAATTTGTCTTTAATTGTTTAAAACACTTGATCTTGTATGCTGGAGTGTAATATTTTCTGAGCTTAATAGTGTTGTGTGTTTGCATAGATTAGCAATTCAAATGTGGAATTCACGAATTCGCGTGTATGTATTTTAATAATTATTTTTATGTTTTCACTATACTTAAAACTTCTCTTGTACGTAGAATTTCAATTTTGTCTGAATTTTAACTTGCTTAAGCTGATTTTTCACGTGTAGTGATTAAAATACTTTTCGGCTATTTGTGTGATCGCATTTATTTGACACTTTTATTGATTTACGATGAACTTCAACATATGCGAATTTTTAGGGGCGAATTGTCACGGGGTTCTAACGCCATCCTCGAACCGCGAGCAATAGCAAAAGCACCTGAAGGAGAAGGATGTCCTCGCTGCGGAGGATACGTGTATGCCGCCGAGCAGATGTTGGCCCGTGGAAGGGTGAGTTCGTTTAAAACGCAAGAGTACGTTGCGTGCCGCATTATTTAACACTAAATGCGGCAATCAATTAGAAAAAAACAATAGTCATTTCACATCTTTTTCTTTAAATGTAATTATTATCATTTACTTTTTCTAAGTTGTAATAGTGTCGTAATTATATACAGCTGCATTTAGCGTTAAACGCACAGTGATAAATTTCTCGCGTTATCTTGGTGCTTCGACTGATTGTTTATTACCGAATTTTAGAGAACAACAGTGTTTTAAAATTATTCTGCAGTATTTCTGCATACATACACATAAAACTTGTAAAAATTTAAGATTTTATTTCGGGAACTGATTTGAATTTGATATTTTTTAGACTGGCGAGAGTTACAAATAGTCTTGTGTACTCTTCGAGTTGCGGTCTTATTATTCAAAACGTGCAATAGATACTTGTGGGTGGGTCGGCCTCGAATTCGGACCGCGGATATTTCGACAGACGCGGCGACACGGAGCGCGAGGGTGCGGGCGCGATTTAGCACGCAGAGCAATAAAATCGACCGCTGACGCGGCGACAGACAGATTGACGCAATCGGCGTCCTCTTCGTCGCGCTTACTCACGCGTATTTCGGAAAATCTGGACGGATCGCGCGCGTCCGCGGATTACAAAAATGCGTCGCGGGTTACAAAACAGCTGTGTGGCAAAAGCCGCGCCTCTTTTGCCGCGCGTCTAAATTCGGCCGTGCGATAATGGGCCGTGTCTCGCGCGTAATCTTATCCAACTTTTATTTCACAACAATGCAAAGAAAAAAATAGGGAAGAAAGCGAAGTAAATATGAGCTAGAAAGAAAAAGACTGAGAGAGAGAGAGAGAGAGAGAGAGAGAGAGAGAGAGGAAAAGAGGAAAAAGAGGACTTAGTCTTCTCTTGGTGCTAAGCCCAGAAACTTTCTCGGCGATTTCGTCAGAAAACGACTTTGGCGGCACACCAACTGGTTGGCCAATCTTAGTCGGCCCGATACCCGACGATAAAATGGCTCGCTACCAGAAGAAACGCCGCTTGCAACCAGAGAAATGGAGGCTAATTGCCGGCCGACAATCTGGTCCAGCGCGATAATCTGCGCATGAAAATTGCGACGGCAACTAATCTTCTTTGCGCATGATTCATCATCGATGCATGGATCGTTGAGAGCTCTCTTTAGCGCGAACAAATTCAATTGCGTAATTATTGTTCGTTTCTTTGCATGAATAAAAATACGCTTTTCTTACACGCGCGTAATATTCGAAAAGTCGAAGACTACAGACTCGATTCGTCGTAGCACCAAGAACATCAATCACGATATATCGATAAGCGACTTGTCGGATTTAGGACGGTTAGCTGGTCAATTAGTTGGTCATTCTTGTGATTAGGCTTACCATAAACAGTGCTTCAAGTGCAAATTGTGTCGTCGGACTCTGGACTCGACGCTTCATTGCGATGGTCCCGACCGCGAGATATATTGTCGAGGTATCTCTTTCTCGTCTGAAAAGAATCTACTTTCTCTTTCCCTAAATAGCCCCACCGATCCTTTCATATACTTATTCGATTTGTGTCACAGATATCCGTACTCACAACTTTGTGTTCTGATACGTTGAACGATCACAATCACCCGAGAAACGTCTACATCTATTTGTTTCTATTTATCTACGTCCGTTTCCGTCTCGTTCGTTCTTGTGTTTATCACTAAAATCAGTTTTTAATTCTTCCCGCGCCGCCAGGATACAGCCCCCGAGCACCAAGGGCTGCAAATCGCCGCAGCGAAAGAAAGAATCGCATTCGGTTCGACAACTTTGACGACATGAGTAGGGAAGATATGTAAATATTTCGATGTTTTTGTAGATTAAGGTTTCGCACAAATATTATATGTGTCGGAGCTGTTGAGGAACTTTAGATTAAATCTGGCGGACTCTCTTCAAGGAGTCTTTAACATCTGCGCTCCTGAACGATTGTATGAATGAAAAAGCAATACTGCAATATTGCGCAATCGTCAAATAGCACTTTCTTCCGGATTCCGGTGACTAACCCTTCCCTTTGTGTTTCGTGCAGCAATGGCACAGGGAATGCTTTAAGTGTGCCAACTGCTCCAAAAGGTTAGATTCCGTCAACTGCTGCGAAGGTCCTGACAAGGACATCTATTGCAAAGGTAAGGACACGGTACGATCGAAGATGCGCACGAAGATGCAACATAGAAAATATCCGAAACGCGCGATATAAACTCTCTCTCAATTTAGAATATGATATATAAATATAAGTAATTATTAAATTATTTTGAACGTAGAGAAGAAGAAAGACGATGCGTTTTTACTTCAGTAATTCTAAAAACGTATATCGATATCATACAAGTGACAACAAAAAAACCCAACTTTCACCAAAATCGGCGTATCTGAACAATTGCGTCTTCGTCGCAGACAATCACCACGACATACTGTTAGGCGACGTGAAATCTTTAATCGATATTGTCTGCAGTATGCTACGGAAAGAAGTTCGGACCGAAGGGTTATGGCTATGGCCAGGGTGGCGGCGCCCTGCAGAGCGACTGCTACGCCAATGGGTGGGTTTTCAGAGTCGGGACTGAGACGGGAAGCACGCGCGAGAGAAAAATCCCGCCTCGTCTTCTACACTTTCACTATATATGATGCGCTTGTCTGCTTAACAGCTTGCTATCCGAAGAAATTCGGTCCGCGGGGTGTCGGCCACGCCGGGGTTGTGTGGATCGGGCTGCAGTGCGATATTGAGGACGAGGGGTACGCGCCCTCTTAATTATGATCACGATCATTTCGCGCGCGTAAACAGGGTGCCCTATGAAAATAAAAGAATAAAAGAGCAGCGCGATCAGTGACAGCTTTCCTCTTCTAAGGAAAAACTGGTCACTGAAACGCGTCTTCTGGGACACTCTGTCCACGCGTGCGTCTGTGTGTGTCCGTGTACATACAGTATATATTTACATACACATATATATATACATATATAGACCGACGCCTTAACGCTTTGCGCTATTACTCACCTTGGCATCACGAATCGGCATCACGATTGTATCGGAATATCGAGTGTGATTTCGAGAATGGCGATCACGACTCAGAGAAACTTGTTTTAAGGAATACTCACGTTTATAGTTGTCTGAAACTCGTCCACATACATTCCTGTTGCCACACGGTCTGTACGGTCTTGTGCATGCACTTATTACGATCGAAACCAAATCTGAAATTCATGTCAAAAGAATTCAACTCGTCACTAACACCCTTTGCAACTAGTTATCATAGTATCATTATATCACATGTGTTTATAGAAGTACAATAAATATATTTTTTTTTTTTATGTCAAAGATAAGTTACCCTTTATATCATTTGCATGCAATTTTATCCTTTTGTAACTGCACGAACTGTAAAAATAGGAAAAGCGATGCAACCTGAAATAAATAATATTAATTATATTTTGTTGATTAAAAATTTAATGTTTTGACAATATTTTTTTAAAAAATATTTTCCATTTTTTTCTTAATTGTTTTGAATTTACTTTGAGATATCAGACAGATAAGTCTTACAATCGCTCTTTCCTAATTTCTACACGTTATTAGCCGAACATAGATAGAACAATAACGCAAATAATAATTTTACACAGCGATGCGGCTCCTCGTACCACCGTGATCGACACCGCGATTATCAAAGCCCCGCCTGGCAAGGGCTGTCCCCGCTGTGGTGGCGTCGTCTTCGCCGCCGAGCAGGTGCTCGCTAAGGGACGCGAATGGCACCGGAAGTGCTACAAGTGTCATGATTGCACCAAAACCTTGGATTCGATCATCGCCTGCGACGGTCCGGACCGGGACGTTTACTGCAAGACTTGTTACGGAAAGAAGTGGGGACCGCACGGATACGGATTCGCATGTGGCTCGGGATTCCTCCAGACCGACGGGCTCACGTAAGTCTCGTGGAACGGAATCTAGAACTTGCTAACCCTGTTACACGCGCGCGTATCTATAAATACACTCTCGATTTACATAACCGAGGTCTGCCTCTATAAATGCGAGTTGAACGGAAGACTCGCGAGGATTTCGAATAATTTTATGACTTAGCGGACTTAACACATCTGATTATTTTTTTCTTGCGGAGAACTATATTATATAGTGTATAAATATTGCAAAGTAATTTAATTTTTTTAAATAAAAACAATGTTAAATCTTATAAATCAAATAAATCTTAAGCTAGTCTGATCAGAACCTAATGTTAAAATTACCCTCAGGGAGGATGAAATTTCGGCCAGCCGACCTTACTACAATCCTGATACGACCTCGATTAAGGCGCCAGCTGGACAGGGTTGCCCTCGTTGCGGCGGTATGGTATTTGCCGCGGAACAACAGCTCGCCAAGGGCACCATGTGGCACAAGAAGTGTTTCAATTGTGCCGAGTGTCACCGACCCTTGGACTCCATGCTGGCATGCGACGGTCCCGACAAGGAAATCCACTGCCGTTCGTGCTACCAGAAGCTCTTCGGGCCTAAAGGTTTCGGCTTCGGCCATGCGCCGACTCTCGTCTCGACGAATGGAGATCACGCCCCATCATAGTAAGTACGCAACAACAGTTCTCGAGAAAGTTTCCTGCGCATCTAAAAATCTAAAGTTTGCTTAAGTTTCGAGGAAACTTTTGCGATTGATAACGTCTTTACAAAGCGCAATATCAATCAACGCGCATATCTGATCAAAACTTAATGTCTCTAATACCTGAATAATTGCTTTAAAACTAGATCTCTCGACGCAAATCAGATAAGTTTTTAATTTTTCTATAAATTTATTAGATTATCGTACGAAACGTTCTCTTTTGCCTTTCCAGCATCGACTCCAAGCCTCAAGTTGGCCAGAAACGGAACGACGGACACGGTTGCTCACGCTGCGGCTATCCGGTGTACGCCGCCGAGCAGATGATCTCGAAGAACCGCGTATGGCACAAAAGATGTTTCAGCTGCGGCGAGTGCCACCGTTCTCTGGACTCGACGAATCTCAACGATGGCCCGGACGGGGACATCTACTGTCGCAGTTGCTACAGCCGGAACTTCGGGCCTAAGGGCGTGGGTTTCGGAATAGGCGCGGGCACCCTCACAATGGCCTAAATTAATTCTAGCGAATCCCATCACCGCTCGAGGAGCATACCTTCGATATCCAGTCTTATAATATTTCATGTAAATACATCTATACACAGAGGCGTCTCTGACTGTGTATCCGACGACAGACGAACGCGCTGCTCCGGGAAAATTTCGATTTCTCCTTTCCTAACTTACGACGACGATTCGATAATGTTCGATAAAATACGTACACTTTTCATTATTGCGAATGGCGCCATAGCGAATGATAGAGATCGATCGTGCACCGATAAGCCGCCACAGACTGTTGATAATTCGCTGCGATATGAAATCGCGTGTTGATCGTGTTACGAATAAATTAATTATTGAACTAACCGAGATAATCTGTTTAGTCGTAATACGAATCAAGGTGCAGATTTAAACGTGCTACTTCGATAATCTCAATCACCTTGCTTTAAAATGTACGCAATTTTGAATGTTGAAAGAAACGCTTGTTTTCTTTATAGCTTTAAAACTTCGTATTTTAAGAAAAAAAGATTTTTTCCGTTTTATTATTGAAGTAACACTTTTTATCTCAATGTATTGCAAGTTATTGGCAGCATGTGGGCTTATTCTTGCAGTCTCACAACTCATCTTCGCTCGATCGTCACGACGGTTTGCACGAGTTGCTGCAAAAGATTATTTCGCGAAATTTCTCAAAACTTAAAGTGACTTATTTACGTCATACTGTTTGACAAACTGTTCCGAGCAGCTTGGACGATCCTCGATGACGACGCTGCGCGCAAACGATCTGATGACGATAATCTTGACGACGAATCCTTACGAAACTTTTGTGTTACTTTTTTTTTTTTTTTAATTTTTTTATTAGGAAATTGGAGATTACACGACTGCGAAATCGATCCGCCAAAATGTCAGATTGAAAGGAACGCTATAAAACTTAATAAACAAGGATAAGTATATCTCGTAATTAAAACTTACAATAAATATGATACAGGAAGCTGAGTGAAGACGGAGATATTTTCAGTGAGTAAAAAATATACTTTGCGCTCTATTGACGAAGAAAAATTATCACCCAGATTTTTTATATCACTGAAATTTTTGCTCAGTTCAGCATTTTCAATCTTATCGCTGCTTTAGAATTAAGTGTAGGAGTTTAAGTAATAATCTTTTTGTGTTTCTCTCTCTCTCTCTTATGGGCCTGTGAAACAGAATGCATTGTATGAAAATGCTTGGCTCTTTCACTGTTTCACGACACGTAAGGAGCGAGCAATGACGAACGAAGAGAAAACTCTATGAACAAGTACTATTTTCTCACAGATCTTACCATCAGAGATTATAGCGTAATAATTGATTAACCTGACATTAATTTACAGCGGATATCCGCAGAGATGAGATATATAAATTGATAAAAATAAATAAAAAATAAAAAAATCTATCCGAATCTATGACCAGCAGCAACGATGTAACCAACGATTTAAGACGAGAACTAATTTAATTATAATTTTCAATAAATGTGTACTTGAAATTTTCTGGACAATTTTCTTCACCCGAACAAATCTTAATTTCACTAAGAAAGTCATCATCTCTACAATATTTAGTATAATATTTAAAACCACACGTGCAATATATCTCATTCATATTATTTTTTGTATATATAATGCTTCGAAACACGGAATATAGGTATAAACAAAAGATAACAACACGAAACACATAGTTATTTGTGGGAATTGTTAGAATCACTTCATCGAAGCAATCAACGGAGAGAGTAAGTATGAGTATGGTGTAAAACACTAATTTCATATATTTATAGCAACAACTGTACAAGTTTCGATTCACACATATCAATGATTACCATTCGTTAACCTTAACAATAATGGCGGGAGCAACGAAGCTGTTCCACGAACGCTTTCCTGGATGCGTACGAAGACGAGCTTTTCCCCTCTCGTCGCCGTTAATCGATAATTCGCGCCTTTCCCGGAGACGAGCAAGTGGTGTGCGGCTCGCCACGCGCCAGTAACACGCAGTATTGTAAAAGTGTCTCGTTACAAAATCACATTCGTTATCGAACTGGGATATGAATCGCCTCGGGACACGATTGAAATTGTTTTTACACGCCATGATCTATTAGAGGATTAACGCCTTTCAATTCAATGTAAACTGACTAGAATTTTAATCACTCTAATGAGTAGGATCGAATACTCGTTCGTTAAATGTTTTGACATCAATTTCCTTTTCGTAATTATTTGTTGCTCAAATATTTTGTAAAATTGTTACATCTATATACGAACAAGTATTGCTCCAACCAATCCTCCAAAGATTATGGCTAATCTAACGAGACTCATGGAACAAAGAAAATACTTCCAGGTAAACTATACATATCTTTGTCTTAACTAATGTACATTTATACATCTCACTATAAAATAGATTCAGTCATAATTGATAAACTATACATACGCAGCAGAATACGCGCTCGTTATCGGCGCATGACGAACGAGTTACATCGCCGCCGAAAATTGTCCACCGTAATATTGTGATAAAACAGGTACCCTCGCTCTTCTTGGTACGAGACATACAGGACGGTATGCAAGTATTTATCTTAAGGATCTCTTTTTAAGAAAAACTTCGTCGATCTGCGAACGCAAACGAACTGACCGTCACGCAGCAATTCCCGATATAAATTTTGTGGAATTTTATGTAATCGAAATTTGTTTCCGAGTTAAAGATCACAATCAACAAATTGTTATACACAATTGCAACGCAAGTTTTAAGTTATAATAAAAAATATATACTATATTGGAATGCTTTATATCGAGAATTTTATTCAAGATTTTCATTCACTGTTTTCACTTCCCTAATTGCTGCTCTAATTTTTAATCGGTCGACAGGCTGTTGAAAATCGTGCACGAAATCAGTGCGAAGCATTCGGTATTTGCATTAAAGATTTTATTGTGGAGAAGTATACGTTTGTTTGCTACTTACTTAATAAATATTGTAAAAAATTTCGTACGTGGTGTAGCCATAAATTTTCAACATATAAATAAATTCTAATTATCAAAATTAAACGTCAGGCTCAGTAATCGCGAGATTAATAGTACTTTATAAATATTTTTCTAATGTGATTGTTATTTACTCTTGGTTGTTAACGGGAAATAATAGAAATAAGAAATGCGTAACTGAAAACAAAAAAATTGCGTCCCGAGGATTTTAAATATTTTTCTACGCTTATCACAGAAATGCAAAAACAAGCATAACATATAGTTGTTTTAATATTTAAAATCCTTTTTATCCGGCAAACTTAAAAGTACCGTAAAACATCACAACATTCAAAATGTAACTTAAATGATATTTACCTCGATTCTTGATTTTAACGAATCCAAATAATGTTGCACTCTGTGGCACGCTCACAAATTCTGTAACACATCTTAGTAGACGCTGCCTCAAAGCGAACTGTCGCACTTGTTCTACCCGTTTTCTTCCGACTGTTAAATTGCTGTCAAAACTGTCAGCGGCGCGTCCTACCAAAAACTCCTTCGAGTAGTGACCTAATCAAGTCCTTAACGATACTATCGCTCATTGCGAGTGGACGCTGTTGAAAAAACACTGAACGGCATGTTGTTCCTTCGTGTTTTTTTTTTTTTTTTTTTTTTTTGAGAGAATAGCGGCCGGCTCTCTGTATGTATTTACACTTGTTCGCCATGCCGGTGGCGATCGAAGGAGACGGTTTAATAGAGGTTTGCGGTTTTCAGAGGCAGCGGATCTAGCAGATAGGGCGGTAGCGCTGCCGAGAACGGCCTGGGACTGCAGGAACCCCAGGTGCCGTTACCGCTGCCTCCGCTGTTGCTTCCACGTGCGTTCGGTGAACCGCCATCGCCAACGCCGTCGGTTGTGGTGTGCTTCATCAAGCTCTGATTGGCCATCGGCTTGATTTCGTTCGACGATAACACGCTGTTCGAGCCACCGGGTGGCGTCGCCGGACTCCTCGGCGAACGTCCTTCCGCCTTCACGGTGCCGGTCACGGGGCTAGACGCGCCGCTGTCGGCACCGATTCCGCTTTGCGATGTAGACTTCTGTTGGGCCAACCTTTCCTGCTTGCGAAATTTCGCGCGCCGATTCTGGAACCACACCTGCAACAGCACACCGAGTGACCAAGACGTTAGTCTCTCTTCTGCTTTTCAAGAATTTTAATCACAAATTACAGAATTGCAAAGAAATGATAAAAAAAATAATTTTCTTTGCGCAAAGTTTCAAATTTGTCAAAATACTGTATAATTTGATGTTTATATGTATCGTCAAAGATAATTTGTATATCTCAAATATCGCAAATCCTACGAAAAATCGATGTAACATAAAAACCCATACTAGCTAGCTTCGAAATGCAGACTCAACTTTACGATGTCCCGGAAAAGCAGACGGAACATGTCGCGACAGTGGAAATCGCGTTGCGCGAGAGACGTCGAAGAACGACGCTCGTCAGAGCGAAACGGCGAGGCCGGTCGTTCGGCGCGCTCGTAATTGGCCCTAGCCGGCCAAATGAAATATTTAACGAATAAAATAAACAGACACCTGCGGTGACCTGCATGTTAAAGTAGCGGATTTATTTGCTTTAGCGTTTATCTGACCGGCGGCGCTGCCCTCATCCACCCCTTTACACCCCTTGCTCGTTCCTCTAACTCTCGATGCTCTCTCCGCCCGCTCCCCACCTCATCTCCCACGCTTCCCTTACGGCGATCCCCTTCAATCTCCGTCCCTCCTCGTCACTCCCTGTACGCGTTCGTTTCTCAACGTGCGCGCACGTGAATCCCACCCTCGGATTTTCCAGGGGCGGCTACGTTCAGAGTTCGTAGGACGTAACTGCTCTCGAGCTGTCGGTTGGAGCAAGCGAGGGGAGACTGCACGAGGGATGGAAGGGACGCGAGGTAGGCGGTAGAGGGTGGCTCGGGAGGGTTGACGGCACGGAGACGTGCGAGGGACGACGGCGGGAGCGCAGGACACCATGATGAACGTGATTGCCCTTTCCGGCTGGCAAACACTGGGACTATTGGATTTTTATCAGCTGCTGCTGCTGCCGCCGCTGTTGCTACTGTCGCTGTTGCTGATCGTCGCGCGCCAGTTGCTGCGATCGGCGCGGCGATTTTTCGCGAAATTTGAGTCAAACTACACAGTGAACACATACAACTCCGATCCGTTTTTTCGTTAATTAATACGAAATCGATTATATCCGACATCGTGTATTTCTTGGTGATCTGAAATAGATCAGAAAACAAATACGAAATCAATTCCATAGAAGAAATTAATAAAATACTGGAATATACAAAAATTTTTTTCAAAAAAATAATCTTGTTTTTAAAATTATTATTATTTAACATTATTAGTTTACTCTTTTTTTCTAGTAAATAGCTTAATAACAACAGCACGCTTTATTTGTCTATGTATACGATCGTCAAAACGAGAAAAGATAAGAAAATGCAGAAGCTCGCGTTTCATCGGAATTTTATACCTTTGCGATAAAAATTTATTCAATATGGATTCAACGCGTTTGCTGTCATTTTTTTTAATTGTCTCGCGATTAACTATACATTTTAGTATGTGCCAAAGACAACGCTAATAATTCGTATTTGGCCACGGACCAAACCTCGAGCGGACCGTAGCATGTGTGCCGTTGTTTGCCGAAGTGACGACGGCGACGACGACGAATTAGGGTGAGAGCGCGCACGCGGGCGTAGCGTTAATGTTAAACAAATATACCACGTCAAAATAAAGTGCAACAAGGCATATCGACAGATGTCCGGCACCTTCTGGATAAATATTTAATCGCCTCTTTATATAGCTGTGAGGGAATTCATCCCCTTGCTCGCTTGATCTCGAGTGAACTTCGAAACACATCTCTATATCATAGTTTATTGTTTTATTGAAATATAAAAATTTTTACGCAAAAGTTTATTTATTAATTCATATAAAACAAAACACATTTGTAAGTTAGTTTCGAACCTGTTAGCTTTGAGTCTCGATAATGTGCATTGGTAAAGTAAATATCGAACATTAGGAATTCTATAGAAGTACCACACGATCGTGCAATTTGTGCTACGCTTATCCCGTTTAGTTCACCCTTTGCTTAGACGTCGTCGTGATTTTCCTTCTCGGATGAGTTAACCGCGGATTTCGCTCGGTTGACCTGACCTAGGGTCGATCTAATTCGGCATTGGCAAAATATATATTCCACAGCGTGATAAGCATTTGATACTATACTGATTGCATTTATAAATAGAAATCATAATTTTATTTTAGACTGTATCTTGCATAAATAGGTTTTAAGCAAACTTCAAATTTTTAGTTTATTAAAATATACGTTTATTAAAATATTTAAAATAAACGCCAGATATAAAAACGATATTTTTAATAAAAGTTTGCAAAACAAATTTGAAGATCTTAGAAATTGGATCTTTATATATTTAAAGACATTAAAATAAAAATACATATTAAAAAAAAAATATATATATATATATAGGTATAGATACTATTTAATTGCGTATATACAGAAATAAATGTATCACGTATCTCTGATTAATTTGTAATGCCATTTGGACGACTGTGCCAATAAAAGCGAATGTTTCCACGCTGCACAGAGCAGACCGTAATTAAGACTGAGATGGCAGAGTGATGCGCCATCACCCTAAACTTATTTCCTTAATTGAAAGTATGGACCTGCTGCAGTTTGCGTGCAATAGATACAGCAAGACAGAATGTAAGAAAAATGATTGTGCACTAAATTTGATTTTGTAAGTTGAATATTTTAGAAACTTTTATTTTTATTTTTTACTCAAAAAGTATATATCATGATAAATATCATGACATTTGTATAAAAAACCGATTCCTAAGCAAAACGGATTATGTATTACTTTTTTAGTGTCAGTTCTTCGAGACTGAGATAATTGTTTAATAGTATATTTATTCGAAAAATAATAACAAGAAAAACGTAATTGAAAATAAAAAAGAACCGCAATAATCGCAAGACGCGAAATTATTTAAACGCGCCAAATGACACGGCTGCGTGCGAGACGTGACGGAATTATTCTCAGCGCATCCTGACCGTTGCTCTTCCCTCTTTTCTACGGCCCGACGTTTCTTGATGCGTCGTTCTGCCGCGGATGATACCCAGCAGGACAGTTTTTAATCACTGTAAGTGGATCTACATAGAGCTCGCAATTACCAGCGCACACTCTGGCATGGGCCCCTTGTGTATCAGTCTGGTCGCCCCGACACCAACCCCGCCAGAGCTGGCGAATGTTTTCCCCATTTCATCCCTCCGTCCATGCCACCGACTGCAGTAACCCCTCGACACCCGGCATCGTCTCTCGCTCCCTACAACCCTCGTTTATCTATCCCTCTCTTTCTGTCTTTCTCTAGCTACTTCCTTAAACGCCGCATTCTTCTTCTTCTTACAAAGAGAGCTCCTCAATTCTCAACATTCATCTTTCTTCTGCGCTTCTTCTCTCTTTCTTCTTCATCAACTTTTAACCAAACTGTCTCGCTTTCTTTCCCTTCCTTTCTGTTCCTCTTATCGTATCTTTTTCCATCTTGTGTTCTTCCTCATCCTCTAGATTTCACGTCTTTTTCTGTCTCCCTTAAAGCCCTCTCTTGTTCCTAACGCTCCCTCTAACTCATCCCTCCTTGTGAAGTGTTCTTCCATCGTTTGATCTCTCCCCTTTTTCTCCGGTTTCTCCTTCCTCGACTTCCGCTCTGCTCTTTGCTCAAGGGTTTCCGTCCCTTCGAGAACGAACCCTTAGTCGCGGGCACGCTTGTCTCTGTCTTTCATTCTTGCAGAAAATAGGGAGACATCTTGTTTTACTTGACAGCGACGTATCCCATCGAGAGATGGAAGGAAATTCACGTTGATTTTTCGACTTTATCTCTGATACTCCCGAGGCCTTGAAATTGCCCCGTCTGACCATCAGCTTCAATATGGACTTTTCGAACATTTGTCTCAGATGAGAGCGATGATCAATGCGCAAGTTGAAATTCAAATATTATATATAATATTTAATTGATGTTATCGGAATCGTAAAATATTGTTAGTGCAAAATACAGCTAATCTTTTTGAAAACCTGTATTTTCCGTTCATATTGTTTCGATAACAATGCGTGTGTACGTTGCGCGTAAATATTAATCTCGTTAGCGGCGAAAAACGCAACTTCGATCGCCTGTCCCATATCGGAACGCTATCGCCCCGCTTCATCCCTTTGCAATATTACACGTTGCACACTTGACATCCCAATCTAGAGAGCGAGAGAGAAAGAGAGAGAGAGAGAGAGAGAGAATACGAGAGATCAGGTTTGGAGAGTATTATGCACAGCTCCGCTGTTCTACTACGTTAATGGAATTGTAATTTATACCGAATGACACATGTGAGTCAGAGCAGCGAAACGTGCCGCCACGCGACCACCAGTGCATCGTAGTCAATGGGATGCGCACTGTAACCATGTAAGTGTGAAGTATCATTCACATAAGATGACTGTTTGTATTTTACAGTGACGAGTGTGTTTTGATTATGAATTTACAAGTTTAAAATGTAAAAAAATATAAAATTAAAAACAAGTCTCGTGATATTCAGAAAAAAATAGAGTAGTTTTACGGTTTTAGAATCGCGATATGTTTTTCCTAGTTTGTGTCCTATTAAGTTTTAACACGAGCAACATGGTAGAGTTTTTGTTTGTCTTAACATATTTACCTTTTATTTATAAAACACTGTCGCACTAAACGCACATCTCGCTTGTATATTTCAATTTCAATTACAACGTCAACTTGTGTATGAACAAGCCTTAAATCGACAGATACACAAGTTCTCTCTTAATCAGACACTTGTCGTGTTCGATTGATGTTGTGTGGCGCCGATCCAATCGAAAAGAGATGTGGGTCAACGCTGATTAATCCCGGTGCCGCGTTCATTATCGTTAAGCGGCGCAAAAGATGAAACTGTGGTGTAAGACCTGCAGGTATAATTCACCCGTCGAATGACTCACGACTGTCTCTTCGGAAACAGATGAGTTGAGAAGACGAAAATCACTAGCCTTGAGAAATTTCGAGCGACCAGAATAAGGTGCGGAACATGAGCAGAGATCGAGATTACTCAATCAAATGTTTTTTTAACAAATATTTTTGAATTTAATTACGTATATAATTTACTGGATGTTATGTAATTATTTGATTACAAACACCGAAGTTTTTTTCGTAATAAATGGTTTGAATACTGTAATCATTCCTATTGATCAAACTCGGCTCGATATTTCTCCTATTCGGCATGAGTAAAACTGTTATCAACGGCTGTCAAAACGAGTAACGTGTTTTTGAAGTACTTTTTTGTTTTCAAAAATTGTTGTTGACAGTGTGAATAATAATCTCGACGAAAGACATCACTTTAATAGGTGTTGCACACGCGTGCAGAGATGATTTATCAATATTACACGAAAAATATAAGAAATTAAAACTACTTTTTTGTTTTTAGAAAAAAATCTATCTTAATCTAAAATTATTCACCAGTCATAAATTACTTTTATTTTTCTCTTGTTTTATATATTTACATCGAATTTTTTATTTGAATTTTTATAAAGTATTTTCTCTCCCTTTCTTTAGACAAGTGCTTTGTATAAGACATAACGATAGTCACTTGTAACAAAGAATCCGAACAATTTATAGTATTTCATAGAATTACCACTGATCACCTTTATTCGAATTATCACTTAATTATTCTCCCAAGTGTTTCAAATATTCTATCTTTCTCTCTTTTTCTCTTTTCGTGTTTTAGATGCCGTAAACGAGCAGTCGATTTTACACACGACGATTAGATTACAGCCGCTGCATAATGCAGAGGATAATGTTACAAATTCAATCATCTTTCGGATATTTTTATCGACGTCAGAGAAAGAGAGAGAAAGAGAGCTGTGCCAACGACAAGCGCGACGGCATATTTCTACGCGGTGTAACAGGCGCGCGTCGAGAGAATCTCGACTATCAATAGCACGCTGACTTAGTTATGCGCCCCTACCTAACGCTGCCAACTAGAATTCCGATATCCGTTAGAGAACCGGCCTCTGTTGTTGCAAGGTAATCCGATCCAACAGCGCGTTTTACCTCTTCTTAAGGTGCGCCGACCTGTCATACTTCCTACGCCATAATCATGGTGAATCGATTGTCGGACTTGAATCCCTTTCGCGCTATTCCACAAACGCGTAATTCAATAATAATATCACAATTGTGAGAATTTGCTCAATGTAAATCTGAGCAAGAGATCGATGATTGTTAAGAAGGTGAGAGAAAAATAATAAGCGCGTTGTTATAAACGTAGCACCAAGCATATTATTTACATCAAATGACTTTTTGATATGTATTTCAAAAAGTAACAATTATTCTCATACGCAGCAAGTAGTTTAAATGATCTTGATTAAATAAGTGATAAATATGTATGCAGCAGCGCGTGCGAAGCTTCTCATAAATTTGGTGTTTCAGAATAACAACTGATATAATCTCGAATATACATGTTCTAAATTAAAATAAAAAAAAAAAACTAAATTTGTAATAAAATTGTGCAAATAATTAATAAAATATACTTTACTCGACAAAATAAATAGTTTTATGTTTTGAATAAAGTAAAGATCAGAAATCCATGCGCAAGTAATATTCAAATAAAAAAATCTCAAAGTAATAATAATATTACAATTGATATTCATATTTGATCGAGAGACATTGGAAATGCAATGTGGAGTAGATGAAATAGAAAAAAATAGCTTGCGAGAAAATCTGTTTCGGTTAAACACATATCCGCATAATTTAATTTACACTTCTCCTCAGATAAAAGTAGGGAAATAAGATAAAGATAATAATAGCATCTGATTAGGAAGTTTCTTAAATGAGATATGAAGAAGAAGAAATAATGGCAGATAATGTTCGAGGAAAGAGTTCAACGGAAACATTCCTGCGTAACTTAATTTATACTTCGCGCTTTAAGCGATACTATAGATAGCGAGGGAAAATAGGGGTAGTAATGGCAGCCGATTAGGAAGCCTCCTAAAGACAGGATGTGGGGGAGGACAAGGAGAGGAAGAGGAGAGAAAGGGTGAACGGAGAAAGCCAATGACTCTCGCGTTGCAAGAGGGAGGAAATTTTATCGAGCAGCCGCCATCGACGAGAAATGGAAGGCCGAAGAGGGACGAAGGCGGAGGGATGAATCGGAGGGTTGGAAGACAGTGCAGAGTGCGAGGGGTGTAGGGTAACTCGCGGCGGCAAACGAACGAATCACGAATGAAGGGACGAGGGAATTCTTGAGGGACCGTACGTCCTGTCAGAACGGAGGAGGGCAAAGTCGAGAGCAGACAAAGGACTTACCCCACCGCCTGGAGGATAAACCTCGCCAGAGATGGCGGTCGCGCCACGAACCCGCAAACTACTAGAGTATTAATAGTTATCTCGCGCTTCATTATCGCGTGGTCGTCGTTCATGATACGCGGACACGTGCATGTCTTGTGTGATTCGAGTAACAGTACATTCATAATTACTTATTTTTTGGATGTACGCGCTATTGAACTTTTGTTCGTTTTTATCTCGCTCGTATTAATAAAAAATATTAATTTAATTAGATTAAAAATTTGTATAATAGCCTGCGCCGAAAATAAAACTAAAGTAATCCTTACATATTTGCTACATACAGTTTTACTAAAAAACAAAATTTATTTTTGCATTAATATAAAAAAAGAAGATTCAATATATAGAAAAATAAAAAAAAAACAGAAAAAATTCCTTAAAAACAAATAATTAAAAACAAATAATTAAAACCTTCTAAGCAGAAAAAAGAATTATAAAATATTTAAACACAACTTTACATAAGAATCTTTTTCTTGTGAATGAATAGACTGAGAATATTTGTAAAAATAAGATATGCATGTTTTATGCCGGATATCGAGCTTCCGAAAATGGTTCCTCTTCTCGTTTCTTAAGATAGACTGAATAGCTTTATTTTCATTTATAAGAGAGTTCAAAGAACTAAGGATATATTCGAGCCGCGGATTTTCAATGGTCATTAGTTTAACGAATTTCCATAGCGCTGATGTAAAATCTTTAAAAAAATTACTCTTTGCTTCTTATAACGCTCTCCATTTTTTTATGCACAATGTGCAAAGCCTGAATAAATAATGTAAATATTAAAATGTGACAATATAACAAAAACTAATAAATAACAATTACTAATATAGACATTACAAGAGAAGTCGTCGATAAGTGATAGATATCTAGACTAAAGACCAGAAACGTGCATGATCGAAGCGTAATGCAAAAATATGATTACAAGTTTTCAAGTTTTCGTACGGCGACTAACATAATTAACAACAGAGAACGTCAGGACTATAGGGTCAAGGGGTTAACGGCAGCTTAAGTAACCGCCGCTGCCAAGATGATCGCACGAAAGTGGATTACGCATGTCGGAATATCAAGTCGTCGCCGCAAATAGCAAACGATTTGGTTCTATACAGTCGCTGGATCGCCATCCCTGATCCAGTCGTCGTATAATAATATCGCAATCACTGATGACGCACGTTATATTAATCCGCGCCCACATCTCGGAGATAAGATTAAATTTATTACTCCCCCTTTCCTCTCTCTTTATCTGTCTATCTATCTGCCTATCTTTTAGCTAGTTTTCGCTTGCGCTCCTCGCGGATAATCTGAATGAGATTCAGCGAACAGGTACTTTGGCGGCGTTAAGTGATGCACGAGAGGTCTAACTTTAGGACCCGTTAGTGTCTGGCAAGCTATCTAATCACGTTACCGTGCATGTACCCCATCCGTCCTATCCGCGACACCTGCGTCTTCTTGCAGGTAACTCAGAATACATCTATCTAAGAAGACGATATATACAGCAAAATCGGCGAGAAGGCTGACAGCTCCCAATTTGCCCGCTTAACGTGCAAATTGCGTAAATTTGACTCGCGCGTGTGTCGAGAACGATGTTCCCAAAAAAATATCTAATTTTCCTAAATGTATTTGTTTTGTTTTGTTTTTTTTTTTTAATTCTGCCAGTCGGAAACGATACTTGTTAGTAACAATGTGTACGAAGTAACGTTAAGATAGATATAGAAGTGTGTACTATGTAACATTGTTATTTATTTGCTCGTTTGAGCAAGGACAGGGAAGTGATGAAGATTCATTTGTTGGTCCACAATATTCTCAGTTGATAAATGTCGCTGAGAAGACCAGCCACAAACAAAACATCTCGAAGATAGATTCGGAATCGGGATCTCCAGAACATAAGTCTCGTATGCCGAGATCATTGGATACCAATGGGCCGATCCAAAATTTAGCGTGTTTTCCAAACGCTATTGTAAATTGAAAATTATCCTTCATACATAAAAGACACATACATCGATTTACGAGCCCGAATGTTGCTATAATCGAATTTTTGAAAATTGCCATGTAAATAGAATTGCCGTGAAGTAAAATCGCGAGTAAAATATGAGAGCAATTCTTTCACGAAAAATCATCGCAATTATTTGCTTTTGATGATACATTTCTGTCTGCGTAATCATCAGTAATACGAAAGAATTTAAAAGAAAAATATTACACAAGTAATCGTAATTTCAAGAAACATACACACAATTTTTCACAATAGTGATTCGCATAAGTCATTCGTCTTTCGTTCATAATAATCCGTCAAGCATATTAGACAGTATAATCCATCAGCTCGTAACTTACAGGTAGCCGTGAAAACGAAAATGGAGTCTATATAATGTAATTACACTACACTTCTGCTAACTCTCTCTCTCTCTCTCTCTCTCTCTCTCTCTCTCAATTTTCCGCTTCTCTTTGTGCGGAAACAACTGCGAAATGTGCAATGCAAAATGATGTATGAGTTAAGGAAACAAGTTCTTTTTTTCATAATTTTTGATTTTAATTTTTAAAATGATTGAGATTAGTTTTGTGTATATATGTATATTGCGCTTTTCATAAAATTTATTCATTGTTCAAATATATTTTGTGCAAGAAAATGTCATATCGATAATTTTTGCAAAAGAGAAAATATGCATTAATGATTGTATATTATAATATAGTATTGATAGATGTAATTTTTATCACGAAAGAACTGAATCAGAAGATTTGCTAATTTTATAAAAGAAAAGAGAGATGAGGAAAAATTATTGTGAGGAAGGAAAAGATGTACCAACCTGCACTCTAGCTTCCGTCAAGTCGATTTTCATAGCGATCTCCTCTCTGGTGTAAATATCTGGGTAATGCGTCTCCTGGAATGCACGTTCCAGCTCTTTCAACTGAGCTGACGTAAACGTCGTTCGTATCCGACGTTGTTTTCTCTTCTCCGCCAAGCCGTCGTGTCCTGAATAAGCTTTGTACCCTAAGCCGCCTAGAATTAAAATATAATACGTAAAATATTTTTTTTAATTAAAATGACGTTGTAAGTAATTACAATTACATTATAAAAAGTAAAGCAATTTCCAAGAAAAATACATAGAGATTTATTTTATCAAATACTAAAACAGAAATGAAAAAAGAGAGAAAGTGAAAAAGGGAACTTTATATCAAAATAATAAATTTCTTTCATAATCAAATATACGCACAAAGTAATTTAATTATTTTTAACTAATTTTGCGCTCGATATATAAAAGTTTTATTTCTGATATCATAATTGATGTTTTACTTTAGTGTTATATATATTTGATATCTATCTTTATACATATTTCCGACTTCTGCAGGTAGCCTATAAAACGTTAATTGAGGTATAACAGATACTATGTTGCATTATCTATCCACGTGACGTTGTTGCGGCGCGCACCATGTCGAAACCATGTGTGATGTTGAATTCAATCGAGATCAATTATCAACTAGAACGAAGGGAGCTTAGCTTCCTGCACGCGTGTGACATGTTTAGCCCCTTCTAAATCGTCGGGACAAACACAACGGAGCGTCGTACATTCATAGCCTAACGGATTGACGCAAGGATAAAGGAAGGCTTTTGTTAAGCCGTTGTACATAGTCGAAATTATATATAGCATCATTTATTTATTACAAACAATATTGTTATAACGTTGTATAATGAACAATACAATTTATTAATTAAAATAAATTTTTTAAGATGTAAAATTTAAAAACGTTTTTATTAATTATTTTTACTGATTTTAATTTAATGAACTTTCTTTAAATTTGATCATTTATATATACTATTCTTAATTCATATCAAATGACAGTAACGTCAAATTAATTTCTTATTGTAAATTATCGTATATAATGGTGCAGATGATATTTGCTCAAAAATATCTACGAAAACGTTGTGTACGAAGAAGATAAGTAGATTACATTATTATATTGGCAAATTTTGAGTGACATAATGTCGACATTTGACATCTTTTCCAGTCGTGTTGTCAAATTTCTAACATAGTGTATAAATTACGGTCTTCAGATGCAAAACAACAATATTTTGCGTGGCTAATTACATAAAGAGATGTGCACACATTCAAACGTTTGTACAAAAAATCTTTGACACTACTCATTGCTTTTAAGTCAATAAACTATTGAAGGTCTCCTCTTCGTTAAAAAAACATATCACTTGATTAAAGAATAAACTTGATTAATAGACAAATAAACAAATCAATAAAACCATTAAAATACAAAACGAAATCAAGAAGAATAAAAACGAAATTGCACATAAAAAGCAATAATTTGGTTAACCTTTGGGAAAAGCAGCGAAAAAGTATCCTAGATTGTTCTGATCAACAATTCAGCTGATCGAGTATTGAAAAAGTGCTGATCCGATCGAATGTCACTCACTCTGAAGATTGATGGCCGACGGAAAGATGGAGGCGGCGTGTCGGTGGACTTCCTGGGACCTGGCGGCCATCACGGAGCACGGGGTCGAGTGGGCCCCGTGGTGCGCGTGAGCGTGGGGGTGCGCAGTGTGATGGGCCGTTAGCGGCGTGCCGGCGGCCGCAGCGGCGCCGGCAGCCGCGTTACCGGGATAGCCAGCGGCTCGTGCCGCGGTATAGCGATAAGCCGCCTGGCTCATCTGCGAGCACGAGCTCAGATCGCCGTAACTGCACTGCATCTCTCCCGCGGCCAGGGCGCAGCTGGACGCCTCGAAGCCGGCGGCCGCTGCGGCCGCAGCTTGATTCAGATACGAATAGTCCATGATGGCTTGGCCGTGAAGAGATCCACTTCGCGTTACTCCGTTGACACTTGCTTACTATTTACGTCGTTACTTTTCTCACTTCTCCGGCGACGACAAAGATACCCGCGCACTTGAAAAGATAACGGTAAGAACGTTGGTGGGATGTTAAGTTTATAAGGCGTCGCGAGGTCTATCCCGCATTGACGACGCGACGTCTTAAAATGACAGACGGACGGTGAAGCGCGCGTGTATGTATCACGTATGCTTTAAAAAGAAGACACTTGTTGAGAAGAAAAACGCAAATGACGACGCACGTGAAAACGCGCGCGGTATGTCCCGGGCCCGTTTCGCACAGTCTGGGCCCGCCGGGTAAGTCCCGGATAAACGCGAGCGGTAGGAGCGGCACGCCGCTCTCTCGTCGGCGACGCTTCAGCGAGACCGGGAACCGGGTCGGGCCGGCAGAGCTCCTCGATAGCGGCTTATGACGCGTAATCGGATCAGCGATATCAAATTATTGCGATTACACCGCGGATAGGAAGAAGTTTTTCGGCCCGCTTAAGAGCGCCCCGTACGACCGACTGGTGGGTCTCCTCAAAATCAAATGATAAGCTTAATTCAATAACCGCCGATGCCGCGGGTAGAAACGTGGGTGTGGCCACGGCCGTTCCTGCGGGGGTTGCGTTTCACGGGGTGCTCGCCCAGCGAAAGCTGATTCGCCACCAGACAAACCATCCCCGTGACGAGAACGGGGATCGAGACGCCGCCCCGTGTTGGCAACATCGACTTTCACCCTCTCCTCGCCCCCTTCTCCGAGTTTGCACGGTGCCACCCCTAGGTTACAGAGCAGACGACTCTCTTCCCCAAACGGCCATCAGGCCGAATGAGTGCTATCATTCGATGACGCGCCCCTCCAAACTACCCCACTCTCGGCTTTACGATCGATCTCATGGAAGCGCCGGCGACGGAGGATACCGCCGTGTCGCGGCTACTTCAGTGGACGCGAGGATCCTGCAGGATGGTGTGTCGCGTCCCGCAACGCGACTGAGTCCCTCGGAGCTGTTTACACCTACGTGCCGTACCGTGCAAAGGATATCACACGGAACGGATTATCCGCGTCGCGAGTCGACGCTGAAACGACCGAACTGTTTCTTGAACATTTTTGTGGATGGCGTCCTTTACCTAAATATTTTAGTGTCAAACCTTTGTTACATGATTTTTCTATATTTTACTGTAAACTTTATTAACGTAACTGTTTATAGACCAAAATTACGAGTCTGGAAATGCTTGGAGAAAACTCAGTAAATGTGTGTAAAACAAATAAACGGTCTAATTTAAAGAAATAAAAAATAAAGATAAATAATAAAGATAAATAATTTCATTAATAATTTTATATATCCTATATACATGAACCACAAAATTAAAAATAGAAAATTTGTTTCCATAGCTATCTATTCCACTTATTTTCTATTTCTAATTTCTCTTAGTCTAATTTGTATCTGAAACAAATTCGAAAAACAAATTAAAAAATACTTAACTATCTTGCATTTGATCAAAACAGTAGATTTATAATTAATTCAATTTTTTTCTTTAACACATATATCGAAATCTTTATTACTTTTAACCGTCGGTTTTAATCAAGCAGAAAAACAATTCTCATGTATCAAATATAATATTAAAAAGCAATAGATTAAACTTTCTATATTTTACATTTATGTGTATGTGTTAGCAAAAGGCAACCACAAACAAATTTTGAATTTCTCGTGTCTTCCGCACGATGTAAGCGAGGGAAAATTTGATTTATCTCAACCTGAAGAAACAATTTTCACGAATACGGCGCGGCGATACGCATCGGTCGACTGGCTCCTGTGCGACATTTGTTTTGCACTTGTTCTCACGAGAGAGAGTGCCACGATGAGAGCAGTCGCGATGTGTTCCACCCTCTTCCCCGAATCTTATCCCGGGGGAATATTCCGTTCCCGGCACGTGGGAAACGTGTGTCGCACGCTGCCACCGTGCACATCTCCGATATACACGTACACACAATCAAATGTCACATAGGCGTATCTTTTTAGACAAATCTTGTATACAAGACACAAAAGATACATACAATATCGATGCCGTAAATGATCTTTTCGTCATCAAGTAGAATGTAAAATATATTCTAGTTTCAAGATAAATTTGAAACAACATTATTCAGTTAAGACGCAAATGGTCTTATTGTTAAAAAGTTAAATAAAAAAGACATGCGGTAAAAAGTTAGAGTTAATATTCTTTTCATAAGTATGATTTTTCTTGTTTGTTTACAAAAATATATTTTATTGTTACATCTAGAGTGATGTTTCTTTTTTATTTAAAAAAAGCATTTAAATGCGTTATATTTGAGTCAATATATAATATTTTAACTTAAAAAAAATAACATACTTGTAGAATTACGCCACTGTTTGCTGAGGTGAAAGCGACGTGTACGTAAAATGTGTGTACGCCTTTGATATCAATAACACGAACCGTGTCGGTCTCCCCTTGGCGGTCTGATACATATGTCCTTGATTTGTCCGGAGAATAATATTCTCCTGCAAAGTTGATTAAATATTGGTTAGTGATCTCGGACACCCTTCGCGGTCCTGCATCGTCTTTTGGCCCCAAAAACCCATGGGAACACAATTTAATATTTCCGCGCTCGAAAACAGCGGGCGATCATTTTTCTTTTATGTGAACACGAATAAAGAATTGACGATTCTTGCACGAGTCTCTAAAATCTGTGATACAGTACTGTGTAGGTACTTATACGGTAGTCTAGTAATATATATACATATATATACAAATCGAGATTATCGCGTTTTGAGACGTTTAAAGATTGACGATAAAAAACAGCGAGCAAAATATTATGTTTTTTTTCTATAAACTTTATTATAAAATATTGCATTGTTTTATATATATATATATATGTATATATACATATATATACCTATATGTATACATTCGGTCACGCGTAAAAGTATATGCAAACATTTTGCTACTTTTAAAAGAGAGACCCAATATAACTTATTTTAAACTATTTACATACATGTATATTTTTATATCGAATCTTTTCCCAAAACTGTAAAGCTATATTTTACATTGTAAATGATCGAAAGTCTACTACGCAAGTATGTTGTACATAATTACGAGAAGAATACAACGCAAATGTAATATTTCAACATTTACACAAATATTACTCTAATTTTAATTATTGATAATTCATAATATTCCAGTCTTACTATAAAAGTGTATTCTATCGTATGATCCAACTCAGTAGATTGTGTGCGAATTGAACAATCAAGTTAATCCTTAACAAATTTTTGATATTTAGTTTTTCCTAACATCATAGAATTTTATTACCTATTTATTTCAGGTGAGGTTTGTGTTAATTGTATATCATTTTTAAAAATTTAATTAGTAAAATATTTAATGTTAAATATATTACAAAATTACAATTCTTTCTCTTCGTTTGCTCAACAAATAATCATATTTAGAAACATTTGACTTCGAATCAAAGTACCTGTTGATGTTATACAACAGTGACAAGACATTATATTATTTATGCAAATGAATATATAACTCTAATTTTTTTTCATGATTTTTTTATAGACATGATATTACCTGTTTTCTCCTATTTTCCGTTTCTTCAATATTATGTACAGTAGAACCTCTTTATTCTTAATCGGGACCGAGCTTTCTTTCTATTTCTCTGATGTTGCGCGGCGGCCATTATGTTCGCGCAACATCAGAGCGTACCAAAGGGAGGATGAAGGGAAAGAGAGAAGAATACGAATAGACAAAAATAGAGAGGTTTAACCGTAATATATGTATACAAATATCTTGTATAAATATCTATTTATATAACTTCCTATAAGTTTAATATAATTCTTTTTAATATTCAGTATATGTATTTTGTACATCGTTGTATCGAGAACTTCTCAATTCTGAACCTGAGTCGTCCATGAAATACTACTGCATTTGTTGCACTTGTAATCTAAAACTCTGATATTATGTAACACAATAATTGTCATATTATTGCAATTTTTTAACATGTTGACTGTCATCCGTGATTGGCACCACCAAATTAAAAAAATTAAAAATACTCGCAACAAAAATATCAAATAAAAGGTTTAAATAAATAACATACATATATACACACATATATATGTGTACATATGTATATATATGTGTACATATGTATGTAGTCACCACCTTAACTTAGAGGTACTATGTATAAATTAAACTGAAACCAAATAACCGAACGAAGATTAGAATTAATCGACAACCGGATGTGATCAATATTTGATGTGCCGTTACATGTTCGGATAAATAGTATAATAGTTCTTGAACTGTTTAGAATTGTACACATTCGGATCCTCCATAGTGAATGGTTGGATAACATTGGCGGACATCGTTTTCTGATTGTGCACATTTGCTACCAAGTATTGCGGCGTTGGCATAACTTGACCAACCGACGGCTCCTCCTCTAATTTTCTCTGAGAGTATATCAGCAATTGGGGCATAGACGCTTCATTCTGCTGCGGCGTGGTATCCACTGTGGACACTGTAAATGCAGTTGTCGCCCCGCTAGACGACTGCTGCGCCTTACACTTCTTTGTATGAGCATAGAGGGAACCAGCGTTGTTGTATCTTTTGCTGCAAAGTTTGCACGCATACGGCCGTTGACCAGTGTGAGTATACATGTGTTCGTTTAGCGAAGTTAGTCGTCGAAACTTCTTCTCGCAGATGTTACAGCAATACTTGGCTTCGCCGGTGTGCATAGTAATATGCCGAGCCAAAGTATTGGCTCTGGCAAAAGCCCTACTACAATACTGACAAATGTACGGTTTCTCGCCACTATGAGTTCGTAAATGTAATTGTAGATACGTGCTCTTGGTAAAGGCGCGACTGCACACTTTGCACACATAAGGCCGATGTCCGGTGTGTGTGCGCATATGCGCTACCAGTGAGCCACTCTGCGCAAAACATTTGCTACATTTTTCGCAAAGGAATCGCTTCTGCGTATCCTTCGCTCGTTTGTGTCTTTCCTCGTGATTTGCCAGAGATTGAGCTTGCGCAAATGCCTTTGGACAATGCGAGCACTGGTGCGGTCTGTTATGACGGTCCTGTAAGAAGCAAAAATTGTTAGAAATATTTTGTATTATAGAGAATATCTCTACAAGAGAAAATAGATTACAAAACTAATTGAATTATTATTAAGCAACAAACTTGCCTTTTTTCGACTCTCGGAATTCTCGTTGACTTTGTTCTCATTATCCTCATCGTCGTCATCCTCGTCTTCGGTGTTACCGAATATTTCCATCTTGTGCTTCGATTGCTCGTGATCTTTCAACTTGTCGATCCTTGAAAATTCCTTTCCACAAGTCGTACAATTAAATTTTAAGCCACTGTGCGTTGAAATGTGTCTTTTTAGGTTTCTTTTTGTGGCAAAGAGCTTGCCGCATTGCGTACACTGTAGACTCTCGATCGGCAAGTCGCTATCGTCGTCGTCTTCCTCTTCATCCTCATCCTCGGATTTGTTTTCCCTGGATACCGAGATTTTGTCTTTCTGTTTATTTGTTCTCTTGTTTTGAGACTGATCAAATACATCGTCTGACGTTTTCTCACTGCATGCAGAATGATTTTTGGTATGAGATAAAAAAGGTTTATGATATTTGAATTCCCTCGAACAAATATTACATATGTACTTGTTTTTCTCTCTCGTGTTGTCTATTATGGTACCACTCCTGGTAACTTTTGTTGATACTTTATTGGTCTTTTTATCCTGATTACTTTCTTGCAACGTCTCATCATCCATCATCCGATGGTTCGTAAACATGTGTTTCTTCAACTTGGCCTTATCCGAGAGATACTTGTCGCATAAAACACATAAATAATAATGCGGATGATGTTTAAGTTTTGCATGTTCCATCAAAGCTGTATGTGTTGCAAATGATTTGATACAATCCGAGCACTTATATCCAGTTGTCCTGCTTATTAATGGCTTTTCCTCGTCGTCGCTACAAGTTTCCACATCTTGATTATCCATTCCTAACAGTTGCTTCAAAACATCCTGATTATCTTCCAATGACATCTCATTCTTAACATCATCCTTTATTGTAACTTCCCTATTGTTGTCTGTTAAATTTTCTGTTTTATCTTCAGATAACATTAATTGCTCCTGTTTATCACAGGAGGTATAACTATCTTCTGACATTGAAGAGCATAGGCGATTTGACTGATCATGACTTATAGGAGATTCATTATTAATTATTGCAGTATTATTGGAAGTAATGAGATCATGAGAGTAAATTTCCATGTCATTGTCCTTTTTCAAATTTACATCAGGCATAGCATCCATGATATCCTTCATATTATTGTCCTGCAGCATAGGCAGTTTCAGAATCTGACGTAGCTTTACATCAGAATTCTGAATCTGACACTTGAAGTCATATGATACATCAAGCAAATGATTGCACGACAGACAAATAGATGATGGAAGACCGTCACCTTCTTGCACCTGTAAATTATAACAACTTATATTATATTCAAAACAATGTGTTGTATATGTATTGAAAACAATGTGTTGAAGTAGTAAGAATAACAACAATTCTTTACAAAATGATTACAAAACTCTAACAAAACGAATATACAGTATTTTGAAGCAGTTTGAATCATGAAATTCGGGAATTCAAAACAAAGCAAGCCCAAAGCTAACCTGCACTGCGCCAATAGCCATCAGCTTCTCCGGTATTCCCCCGTTGTTTTGGAAGAGCTGACATACCTCTGTGCAGGGCTTGAGGCAAATACGGCACTCATTACCCATCAGCTGTTCCGTGTGAACTACGTTATTCACCATCACGCTATCATTTGTAAATGCCATTTATACGGAGGTAGCGGATATTGTAACATACTACTACAATATAGTACAGTCAGTTGTATTTGCAGTGTATACTCTATACCGCACAGTATGTCACAACTCACAACCGACATTTGCCCCGTACGATCTTGTCAGGCTTTGATTAGAAAGAAGCTTGAGAGCGGTCATCCTATTGTAATTTTATACGACGCTTTCGGTTATTGATTTCAGCGCCATACATTTGCAAAAAATAGATGTGAGAACTACCAGAGAGAAGAATGAAAGCGGCCAGAACCTCGATTCTTGAACCAGAAAGAAGAATGAGAGCGGCCACGGCCATAAGAGAATGTGTAATTACTTTTCGTGGACATGATTCTATTCCACGCTATATTCTGTGGACATGACGAGCCCACACGGACGGCGATTCTCACTTGTGTGCGTATCCCTATCACGTCGGTGTTCTCATAGCACAGAATAGAACCATTTTTACGTGTGGACATTACGTATGTATCGACAAGTCGCTCGTGGACATCGCTACGTAGTTGCTAATGTGGACCACAAGCGGAGAGGACCGAAGTTCGAAAATCTTGTTGACAGTAGCGCGTCTTCGTATTGTGCATGATTTGCGGTCTTTTCCCACTACCGAGCGGCGAATCTAGCCGATCGCTAGCGAACGGACAGGCGGGCGGACAGGCGGCGGCCATATTATCAGTGAGGTGTCAGTATTTTCCGAACGTGACGGAAGATTTTTGGGTGTGGATTGCGGGATTTCCTGTTTCGCTGGCTGTGTCGCGGTACAGGCGCAAGTGTACGAGTGCCAGACGGTCCGTCGTGGATGTGGTGCGGAATTACACACGTGTCACGGGATCCTCGGGAGCGTGCAGGCAGAATCAGGTATAAATGCGTCGTGCGTGCATTCTGAATTTGTTCGTATGCCTGCGGCAGGTTATTCGTTTTTTCATCTCTTCGTTGTATGCATCACCGCAAATTGTCTACTCGCTTGTATCTTGACTTGCTTGAGAGGATTTCGTGGCCGAAGAGATCGTTGAAGCGACGCGACGAGACGAAAGATCACGATTCTTTCATCGCGCCGCCGGCAATCAACGGCACGCCGGATCACAACGTCGCTCTTTGGCCGGTAACGTCGATCAGCTCTCGTTTCAAGTTAAGCCTTCGTAATTTTATGTTTGATTTGATAACATTTTTTCATTCACCGTGTCTTTAATTTGAGAATGTGTTCGAAAAAAAAATAGAAAATAAGTTAGTTAAACAAAACGAAGATGTACATTGACTTCCTTCTCAACTGCGTTCGTTGTTTTCTTTCTCTACATGTATTATCATGTAGATGTAGAACGATTCAATTAGAATTGATTTAACGGAAAACTAATCCAAATGTATCAATGTTAGATCTTTATCACGTCAATTAAATTTAAAAAAATAGAAATTGAATTGATCAAACGGACGTTTGGTGTTTTTAGTGAATTTGTACAACAAAAGTGATTTAAAAAGAGAGAGAGAAGTGATTAAAAAAAGATCAAGAATATTTTCTACATAAACTATTTTTAATGTTTCAATATTTTGTAAGATATTTTTCTAGAATTTAAAACATAATGATACACATAGATATCTTTGGAACAAATATTTTGGTTTGGAATAAATATTTTGACAATTTTATTTCAGAATCTTATAAGGTTTAACACTTCAATGCTTGCAAATAACATAAGCAATTTTTTTAAATTCTAATAAAAGATTTTATTACGTATAAAGCATTGTATATTTTACAGTACATAGAATGTTATTAATAAACATCAGTTATTTCATACATATATATTTATACATATGTGGAATGATTGATGATTATCAATAACAAACAACACACATTATCTGTTAGTATCAGAATTATCACTGAGAAAGAAACGAGAAATCTATATTAATGTTTATACTATTTATCCTTGCACACCTGTCTTGCACTTACGACTTCTTAACCTCTTGCTTAAAACGTATAGAGATTACATTACGTGAAGGTACTCGGCGTTATATCCCACGGCGTTTTTCAGAGCAATTTCATACAAAAATCCTTGGATGCTCGTTCTCACCGCGCGCGTACATGTGTGTCGCGCTAAAACGTAGCTCATTTTGCTGCTCATTTTGTGTTTATTGAAATCACTGTAAATAACGGGACATCTCCCCTGAGATAAACACTCGAAGAAAGTACACAGGTAACCGTAAATTCTGTTTTTTTTTTCTATATGAAAAATGTGTACAGGGTGTTTCACAATGAAATCAACCACTTTTCATCAGCGTGTGTTTCGATTATTCTAAGTAAACTTATTTGTTTACTGATATACGTATTGAAAAAAATATATAAAAGAGCAAATTACTCAATTTTGCGATAACGTGATATGTCCAAATTTATCATGATTTTCTGAAGTCAAATTGAATCATCATCGTATTCACATGCCGATGCTTTCACAAGGATGTTATCATTTTCAGTCACATAGCAAGGATATTGTAGCATATCGTACAGCTTCTTTCTGCTAACAACTGTTGATATTTTTGTTTTACTGTTGATCTTCATTGATTTAGAAATCTCAATCACGGGACATGAATGTAAGAAATCTGGTGAAGGACGCGTATTTCTTGTAGCAAAACATGGTTTCGAGATTTTGAAATTGGCATAACTATATATTGTGGTTTTATTTTATATTTTTTAAGAATATATATATATATATATATATATATATATCACAAATAGTTTTAAAACTAATAATTTGTAATCCGTTAAAAACTTTTTTACATTAGATATGCGTATATTAAACCAGTTTTTTAAATATCTAAAAGATTAAATTCACTACTTTTTCGAAATTCCACTAGTTTTCGCGGTTTGTTTTGCTTATTACAATGCTTGTCTAAAAAAAACCGGATATTCGTCACATAAGTCACTGTTAATTTCACGTATATCGAACTCAGCATATAGTTAATTACGATCCTCATTTGTATGCATGACCTTGTCACTCAACTAAGATGATGGTGTTTGTATACATTATGCAATTTATATATAATTTATTTATGACGAGTAAAAAATATATCAATAAACAATGACATCATCATCCGTGAAAGTAGAACTTGTCAATGAATAACCTCGAGACGAATGATTTGATTTGAAGCTATCTGAGATTCTTACTATAGTTACACATTTAACAACAACAGAACATCTAATCGTTATCTTACATCTCTGAAGATCTATACTTTTTTATTATAAGAGTTTCACGGTAAAACCGCACGCGCGTTACATTTACGTTAACAGTGGTCACATTTAACGTTAAGTGGCGCTACATGAAGATAAGCGTTTAAATGTCGTGGCGCAAATTTTATCCATATTTGCTCAATGTCAAGATCGCATCAAATGTAAACACGGGACGATAATTAGACAGTTATATCTATCGCTGGGAATACCGTAAGCACAACTTAAATGACCGCTATGGAATTTTCTTTATCGCGAATTTATAAGTTATCTGAGACATTAACAATTAATTAAGATAAGGCCCAGAGCACAATTTGATAGTACAATTGATAGCGTTTATATAACGTATCTCTGTTCTAATCATTTAAAAAATACGACGCGATGACGTATATGTTATTGTATGAGCAATATTTTGTTACACTTGTGATTTTAAACTTGTCGCGTAATACGTTCGAAATAGCATATAACGTAGAAAATATTATTATCTAGTTTTCATTGACAAAAACCGCGAATGAGTCATCGTTTAGCAAGGTTTAACGTAATATTCTTTTTTGTCGGAAATGTGAAATTGTCTCGCATTAAAATGTCACAGTTATTTAACTAAATTAAATTGGCGATAATTATTGTTTAAATCAAAGGTCATTAACTGTAAAAATTTATATCAAATTTATGTTGTAATATCATTTAACTTTATTTACTAGATGTATGTTTTTATCTCTGCTATGCGGATAGGTTAATATCTATGTTTGCACAAGACGATTCTTCGATGACAAAGTTTGAAAAAGCAAGAGATATACTAGGTGGTTGAACGAACTGTCAGTCTTGAACAAAGAGGAGACATTCTAGACGACGCAGCTCGATGAACTCGGGCCCTCCTCATTAGAACGAATGTCGGTCACGTGAATTTGTACTATAACTCATGCATGTCCCTCTCTGATTTTTCGACGCAGGAACGTGTCTCTGTATTACACATGAGCTTTAAACAATATTATATATATACATATATATATGTATATATACACGTGTTTATTGAAAAGGTTACAAAGTTTAGAGAGAAAGAAGAAAAGAAAAATGAAAAAGTAACAAAAAAGAAATTATTAATAATAATCGTTAGATGTGTGTGTGTGTGTGTGTGTGATTAGAAATATAATAGTTGTTTGCTGTTAAATGGTTATGTAATATTACAATTGTAAAATGGTTAATAACGACGTTCTCGCGCGATACTTAAGCACCTGTAATTAAATCGTTAAAATCGTTGGCAACGATGCATTTAATGAATAAATGAGTTACAGTCGGTCAGTCAAATATGCAATTCATCTGGTAATAGTAATATTATATGCATCTCATTATACATCAGTCTTTTAAACATTTATTTTCATTATCTGTTTTATTTTATTCTTCTCAACTGTTTACTACTATTAAAAAAATTGATATAAAAACTCCGAACACTTGATTAATCAATTTACATTAGAATATAAAGTAACGGTAACTGTATGACAGTCGTGTATTGTTATTTTTATATTATTATCTCGCTCAATTAAAGAAACAGAAAAAATCGCTTACGCAATCTTCGCGATGCTTTTATCATTCTTCGTTCTTTATTATTAAGTAATTATTTTTGTCGATTACACTTGTAATAAAAAAATCAACACAAAATTTGCAAACTGTATAATCAAAAAAACTATGTTTCATGATATAATATTACAAACCAGTTTTCTATCACAAAAACTTTGATAAAGATCATCTTTATAAACTGTGTCAAGAAAAAAATTGTTATACTTCTTCAAGTTTTATATTTACCTAAAAAATGTGGCGGATTAAAAATTAAGTGTCATACTGTATTCAAAAGTCTCTTGACGTCAATGATCGATATATGTCACTTGTTGAATCAGATGTGACCACGTAATACGTATGAAGTCAATACTTGATATCCCTTAAGTATTGGATGATTTTATTTGATTGTTTTCGTAACTTTATTCAATAGTATTATTTGAAAGCACATGAAATTTTATTATATTCTGTTTTTGTTTCAGAGGAATAGTTCTATTGTTGAGTGCGAGACAATACAACTGCCACGATGCCGAAGTCGGTACGTATTCTAACAATTTGAAGTAACTTATCTACTTTGATATTATATATATACTTTGAATTGTTAACAAAGTATTAAAATACCAAAAAGTGCAATTTTGCAGTATCTACATGTACATATTTACCAAATGTCGTCCTGCTGTGTAGTATTGTACATAAAAAATGTCACGTCTGTGTTCACTTGCAATAATTTTTATGTACGATAAGATTGCACATACTTTACTCGTGTGAGTAACAACCACGAATTACTCGTAAAAAAACTGACGAGGAGAATAGAGCCAAAGATATTTGCAAAAAAGTACCGTATAACGTTTACTAGTTTCCTAATGCAATAAAAAACATGTAATAAAAACATGTTTATATAAATTTTATATCGCAAAGTAAATTATGTTGATTGTTACAGCATTGAATGAAATATAAAAATTTAGGAAAGTTAGAACGATTTTTCTATTGGGTATCTTTCTGACTGAAAGATCTCTTGACTGATTTTATTTTTAACGTCAGGGGAAGACGGAAAGAGATACGTATCGTGTTATCTGCTGCACGGTAAAGAAACAGTGAATAATACAGGAAACCGTAGCGCGCGCGTTCTCTGACGAAGATGCAGCAGTATTTAAAACGCTTTTTTCAAACATTACATAAGGTGATATCTTTTATTGGAATCGGCGGTAATGAACACTTGCGCGCAGAAATAAAACGTCGTACGTACTATTATGTAGATGGATGTTTTCGTATGACGTTCACAGCTGAATTCTTTTTTACGCGGCCTATTTAACGAGTATGCTTATTACATAAGAAATTATGATCTTTTTAGTTTTTGCACTCTTTTAGATAAACTCGGTAATTTACACAAAATGCAAGTGAACAAAAACTTATGTCTGTTGTCTTAAGAGGCATAGATATTTAAACTAAGTTAAAAATGTGTTAAAGATATTATTTGTACGTATATATTTCAGATTTTTACTAAACAAAAAACTTGTTCTAGTATAGCGGATATCCAATTTAAAAAGAACTGTAAGTTGTTTTTACAAGAATTGTAAGTTGTATTTCAAGTTATTTAAAACATCTTGTAGGTCGGTGGCGATGTAAGGAATGCGATATCGCAATGTGAAAGGCATATCGGCCTTTAACGCATCTGAAGTCCGCAAGGAATATCTATATCTTTCTATTCACTCGTGTCGCAAAATTGTTAGAAGTTGTTAAAGTTTTCTTTTCTAAAAGTCTCAAATACAGAATGTAAAATCTATTTAGAATTCTGTGCTACTAAAATTTATATACTTTTAAACGTTTAAGACAAAGAGCATAAGCTACTCTTTTCCGAAAAAAAAAAAATCTGAACTTCGTGATTTATACATTTTTACTGATATATATATTGGACACTTGTTGCATCAAAAATGTCTTCTAGTTAGAATATTGAAATATTCAATATTGTAAATTATATAAAAAAATTGAACTATTCAATTATTTAGAATATACCACACTAATTAATCGAGTATCAATCTTAAGTTGTAATTATTATCGCTTAGACTTTGATACAAGAATTCAAGTCACTTTGTGAAACAAAATCCGCTGATTGCGTCGAGACGTATCTCGTATCAGACTCAACAAATAGCGATACAAATAGCGTTCGTTCCACGCATATCGCCCACGCTCCCGCATTTTATAGCAGCATAGGAAGTTGTCGCGCAAAGACAAGCGCGTGCTTCGAACTTCCGTATCCTCAGGAAATCCGCAGTCGCGACAAAAAAATTACGTAATCAAATCAACAGCTTTGTGCGAGCAACGGTCGCACGCGCGTCCACCAATCAGCGTAATCTGTCGTCAGTTTCCGAAAACGCTCTTGACGTTACATTGCATACACGCGAAGCTCGAACCAGGCGCGGTCGCTTCCTTCCGCCGGTTCCCAGTATCGGCCGTCGTTCGGCGAGTCGCGATTGGCTAACGCGTCGCAGACCGGCCTTCTCACGTGACCGACGCTTACGCGCTGTTCCGCGCGCTCTCTCAGAGCGGGGGAAGCGTTGCACCGTTGCGCGTCGCGTCGTGTATCCACGGGAACGTTAAAGGAGCGAAAGAGAGGGAGTGAGGGAGAGAGGAAGAAAGGAAGAGAGGAATAATCGTGCCGGTTGCACTTTGCATCGTCCCGGCCCATTGTGTCCAGCCGAAGAAACCGGCGAAGGCCGTTCGCGCTCTTACCCAACGTCGAATTTTGCACTATCGACGTTATCGCCTCTCGCGCCGTGTCGTGTGTCCGACGCTTCCATTTCGTGTGTTTATTCACAAATACTTTCAAAAAAAAAGAGAAGAAGAGTGTGTTCTAATTATAAGTAAATTCTTGGTGCAAAGGTGTCAGACGAATCTCACAAACATGGTCGCCGGCGGCAAGATGGTAAATTCGAAACTTATTACCTTTTCTACGTGCATGTGCATTCAAAGTCTAATTGAATATTGTGCGTTTTATTCACAAAATTTCATATGCGAAAGAGAAGGAACTTTACATATCTTCTTATAACATAGTACATGTTTTAAATATACAAGAAAGTATAGTTATATTGATAAGTTTTGTGTATGAGAAAAAATCGGTCTTATTTCGTCGGGCGATTGTGTTTCACTTATCTGATTGTGTCGTTTTATTTGCATATGCTGCTCCATGAAGATGAACGTGAGGGTGACGACGATGGATGCGGAGCTGGAGTTCGCGATCCAGCAAACAACCACCGGAAAGCAATTGTTTGATCAGGTTGTGAAGACGATCGGATTGCGCGAGGTGTGGTTTTTTGGTCTTCAATATACTGACAATAAGGGCGACCTTACATGGATCAAACTTTACAAAAAGGTAGGATTTACTCGCATATTTATTCCTATGCTTTGTCCTGCTTTCTGCTTATAATCTATTCAGAGCCAAGATTATAAATTATTCTCTTCCCGATAGTTCTGAACTTTTGTATTGTACAATTTCTCTTTGTCCTTCCAAATAAGTCTGTGCAATGAAAATTATCTTTATATTGTACGAATATTCATTTCAAGAGTACTTTAGCCACGATAATAATTGAAACCGGTTATAAATCCCCTTACTCTAGTTGTAGTTCAAAGATGTTTACAGCAAGCAAAATTCCATCGTGATCAGCTTTCGATCCGATGGCACAGAGCCGAACTGCGTGGGTTGCGACATTATAGCATCATTCTCGCGTGACATATGAGACTCACCCGCGCGTATCGACGTCGGAAATGATGTCAAAAAAAATATTTGATTTCAAATTAGATTAAACAAAGTCCTATCGATTTGGAGTAATACACTATTTAATCAATAATCATATTAAATATTAATGAAAACAAAAAGTGAATTTCTTAACGAAAGTATGAATATACACATGTATGTACTTTCAACAAGTTTCTTATTAACAAGAAACAACAGAAGAAAACAAATTTCTATTGAAGTTTTTTAAAGCACTAAAAAGATATTAGAGTGAGTTACTTAATTAGCTTTGTTGCAATCAGAGTTGCAAATTAGATGTATCGGATTTTTTTGTCTTGCATACGGTTCACTTCGTGGTCGAGTGTGCATCAGATTTACGCTTACGCACACGCAAAGTATATGGAATTAATGCACGAAGTAGCAAGTAATTGCTGACTTCCTAAGGAATTGCACGTAGCAAGTGCCCTGGCAATATATTGTATAGGGAGTTTTAAATAACGGTCGATAGTGCCGGAATACTCTACGCGTCGCGCCGGTTCACACGAAACCTGTTTTTAGGCGTCTGCAATATGGCAGTCTAGATGGCTTAGGATTATGCTTCCTTAAATTTCTTTGGTTATGTATCTATAAGTTGTTTTATATTTTGTTATGGGTCATTAATATTTATATAGAATTATATCAATTTCTATGTTTCGCGTATATTTATATATATTCTTAATTTATTCTTAGTCTTTTCATTTATGTAATTTTTCTTTTTTACTCTCTAATTTCTTCTTAAGATATTGATGTCTTCTTAAGACATCGCGTGTGATCGACATGCAACAGCTTTTTATTAAATTTTATTATTTATATGTAGTAATGATAAAAGAGGTTTTTTTTTTAGATCTTAGTTCGTCGGTGACAAATACTGATGTCATCGGCTTTCAAGTGCGAGACACGTGTTCGACGTTCTTATGGTTCTTTTTCTGTCCCCGACGTACCAGTGAGTACGGTTGCTCTGACGTTATTGCTCAAAGACGTCATACAGAAGTGCACAGACTTTCCTCGTTTGTAGAATATCCCAAGTTTGTAGAGAATTGCGAATATTATTTAAACTAAATTCGCTGTTAAAGTCCGTCGTGATTTACTTATCTCAATAAACGTACACTCTTTTAGAAATTAAAAGTTCGTAAAGTTTTTGTGAAAGTGTTTTGTATTTCTTGCTTTAAAGTCTACGTAATTTGAAATTATGTAAATCGTTATTTTATGCTAATTCACATCAAAATTATTGGAAAATATTGAAATATATCAAGTATTTTTTTTACGGCTGACTCTCGAGAATTGCGATTTGTTCAAGAATAAGGACTTCCGATGTGTATCAAACCGAGTTCGAGAAACTTTCGAGGCATATTCCTCTCCGAATAAGATTTGTACATGTATAGTTCCACGGAGTTTGGCATTTAGTTGAGAGCAATTTCTGTTGAAGAAAAATTGTGAAAATTCAAGCTAAATGTTCGATAAATTTTTATCACGATATTATCTCGTTAGAGAAAAAACAAACTTCTTGCTTTAAATATCATAATTATAAAAGAATTAGTTCGTTATTTAAGTGATGAGTCAAATCAGCGTAATCGTTTTTTTAAGTATTATATCGTCGCTGGTTCGGTGAATGACTATGTAATTCCCGTTTTATGCTACTTGTTCGGGAATCGAGTGACTTCAATTTTCGAGTACAGTTACGAAGACCAAGCAGCACTTCATCTGCTTTCACCGGCCGGTTAATGCCGGAGACGACGCGCCTTCACCTTGACACAGTCGCCACTTATCACTCGACGACTGGTCGCCTTTTTCAGCAAATCGGCGATTTTCTCGTCGGCGACAACCTTCTTCAAGAGATTTTTTGCCTTGTCATAGAGTCGAACGTTTACGTGGACTTTCAAACATGTCTGACAGGAAAACAGAGAAAAACCACTGCGACAGGTGCTCGCCAGGTGAAGTGAAAATTGCTCGTGGTTAAATACAGATACGGCCGGTCACTGAAAACCACCTGGTACGGAAGTAGTTTCAGTGTAATATTTTTTGAAACTTGTGAAACACATTTCGCGTAAAAATTACTACTCTTATATATAGTATAATAATAATTTAGCGTTTATTTAGATAGTAAAAGTAGATTTATTGTAGAAAAAAAATCGAATTGTGTTATGCAGCTTTAGTTTTTGAATTCAAAAATGTAAAAACAATTGCCTCTATTATATTTGTTCTCTCCGTAGAGCTCGTCAAAATTATATATAGCTATTTTTATTTGTAAGTACCGTAAAAGTGTACTTAAATATGCGCCGATGTTAGCACACTTCCGTGTGATCCATAAAACATCAGAGCTAGATTCCATTGCAGATGAATAGCTGTTAGAAAACAAAGATGGGAAAAAATTAAATAGGTCAACGTGATATACACACGAGGAAACATCTTCTGCAATTTCTTGTTGTAACTCATATTTATAATGCACAAAAGAGTTTAATTAACTTTCTCTTGCTAAACTATTTTGAAGACGATATACAAATACATATGACAATTTATTATTTAAAGCACAATTTTAGCTTCGTATTTAGAGTTTCTTTAGATACAAATATTCTCAAACACTTGCTTTAACACTTTTTTCATAATAAAAATACTTGTAGCTCATAAAATCATAAAGAGAAGCGCGTAAGGATCAAGTTACTTCTTATCTATTGTGACTTACTGCAATTTTTTAAAAATGACTCTAGATAATCTGATTTACGAGAGACAATATATATTAATTTAGCATCATTAGAGATTAGATAGTGCAATTCTAAGTTATCTGTTATTGTAGATATCGGGTTATTGTGTAGCAGTACGTTAATCAATGACTCATTGTTTTTTTTTGTTTTTTTTTTTTTAATGCGGATATAGTAAAATTGTTGTAGTAGTTTTGTTTGCTCGACTAAGATGATCCCGCAGCTCACACCTTCGTAATGAGTCCCTTTCAATTAGCGCTGCTCCGCCGTTCGCAAAGAATTCTCCAAGTTTTCTTTTTAATGACGAAGACTATTGTATGCAGCCGGAAAGCGCGATAGTAAGGGTGGTGAAGAAGGAAGTGAAAAAGAAAGTTCGAAAGTTGAGAGGCTGCTCGGACTCGGACACAGACGACGACGAGTTTGAGGACAGTCTGGTAAGAGCTCGAAAGGACACGCGTCTCAAAACACGTTCTGACACGAAAAAGAAGTGTGAAACGATGGAAAAATAAACTGCTGGTGATTAGTCACACACGTAGGATGACACTATTGTTTTATAAGTAGGATAATAGTAAAAGAAAAAAACAAGGATTTTGGAAAAATAAACATATTTACAAGTTTTTTTTTATTGTAAATATTTCCAAAGAGACAGAGGGAAAGGATGATAAAGTTAAAAAAAAGTCACATCCGCAGATATCTCCGGACCCAACGCACATCACCTTTCACCTACAGGTTCTTTGACCGGTTTGAAATCGATGTTTCTTGAGCGAGAATGTCGAAGCAATTTATCATTACTAGTTTTCACATTTCTCAATACTGAGAAATACTTTATGGTTAATATTCAAATCCACCTTTTATTAAATCAAAATTTGTGAAAAAATTCTTTTCAATTATTCACTTAAAATAACTGCACGACTTATTCGATGAATTATTTATAAAACATAACTTTTCACTCTTTTTCTCTCTCTTTCTCTCAAGAAAAAAAGATAATATAAAATGCAGACTAGATAAACATTTTGTAAATCTTGCAAGACTCACTGAGATTAAAAAGAAATGAGGACGTTCCGTCACGATCTTTGTAGAAGCGAGTCTCTTATCGCTTCGCGGTTGCGATAAAAGAGAGAAACGAGAAAGAGGATGAACACAGAGACAACCGCCCTCGCGTATTGTTCGACTGATACGCGTATTGCTTATTAAACGATTCAATCGAGCGTGTTACGTCAGTTATATGAAAATACCGCCCGATGAGTCACGCGATGAAGAATCATCGCCCAAGAAATTTCTTCGCGAGAAAGTGTGTAAAATTTTACAATTGGTTATTTACGATAAAGCAAAGATAATGCCTGTATAAGTTTGCTTAAAAATTGATATAAAATTGGTTTAAAGTGATATGATATAACAATTCTCTTTTTAAAAAATGTTTTTTGTACATTAAATTAATCAAATATTATTCAAGTAAACTATCGGTTTAGTTTACTCTTTTATAGCTCATTCTGTAATTGAATCATATTGTAAACATTAGACCTTAATTTGCCACGCGTTATCTTTTATTACTCCGCTTTTCTCTTAAGTCCTTAGTGACTGCGTCACTTTCTCCCAATTAGGATTCATATTAACCTTTTAATATAGAGGTCGACTCTCGCGCAAATTGCGAATGTTTGTCTTGCGCGATACGCTTGTTGAGATTACATTATTACCCGTTCCTTCTTTCTCCAAAGGCTCAATGAAGAAATTCTTTCTTGCATTAAATTGCCACGGTATAATCTATGTATATACTGAAATAAATATTATATTGCGAGATATTTTTTGATTCACTACTTTCTCTTCTTATTCAAATATAATTTGAAAAAAAGTTCAAACAATTGTTCACAAAAATATTTTTCTCACTTATAAAATAACTTGATTCTTTAAAAAATAAATTTTCTGAAAGTGACGCGAATAACCGTGTAGAATTTTATTAATAACGCGATATAAACTAAACGGCCTTATCACTGTCTAAGACTGTTGGAATTTCGTGATAAGTAAGTTCTGAGATATGGCTAATGTTTCTCCAGTTGTGCTTGAACGTGCACGTTTCATAATTAACGATGCGATGAATTTATCGCTAATTGCATCATAATTTGTTGTAACTAACCGTGAAGCACGACGCGTTCGAATGTTTGTACCTTTTAGGCACGATTACCATCGGAATTTATTCTGGTGAACAGAAAATTAAAGCAAACATGCACTTTGATACAAAATTGTGGTAACAAAGTATGTTTTTCAAGAGTAAAAAACTTTATTTGTTACTTTTACTGTCTTTTTAATGAAATAAATGCAGTTTGAAATGTTCGATAAAAACTGCATTTTCTTTATTTGTCAAACTACACAATACCTAATCTTATTGTCGCGCAAGTGTCACTGTCTGACCGTTCACGTCGTGACTGTGTGATAAAGATGTCGCGTAAAAGTCACCTCGAAGCACAAACTGTGCATGGATTTCAAGGACTTCGGCACAAGGCTTTCTGCAGATGCTTGATCATCGCGGCGGCGGATCGTGGCTCTGTAACATGTTACAAGTCGAAAAAAAAGTTTTTACAATATAAGTGCGCTCTTCGGTCGCGGACTGTGGACTGTTACGTAACCGTCGTGCATTACCAGGATTCTAGCGGGTCGGCACGACGTACGTTTTCCGCGTGTCATTCTCTCGGTCCGGTATTCTCTTCTCTGCGTCTCTCTCCCGCCATGTGTTTCTGCAAGCGCGAATATACTGTTAAGGCCGCGTTAAGGCCTCGCATATAAATCATTCACATCGCACGGCTGTTGAAGATGAATCGATCAAAAATCGATTACGTTCTTGTAATACGGATATCGGAAATCAAATCATAAAAAAATACATTCTTGTAGTTTTAGTATAAGTTTATAAAATGTTATATGTATGTCTTTGAAGTCTTTTAAAAACCCTGAAGTTTTTTTTGTTTTGAAATAGTTTTACATAAAAATTGTAGAGCAATAAAATTATAATTGTTAGATTAGGTTAACAATTATCATTTTATTGCTCCACAATTTTTGAAACAATATTATATTGCTTAAAGAACATTTAATATTTTACAATAAATGAAACTTAAAACAACACTTTTCTGCTGATGCAAAAACAAAATATTTCTCGTGCTCACGACAATCTTTGAAATTATTGTCATTACATGCTGCATCACAGAATTTATTCTGTTTATGTAGTTTACTTGAAAAATCTCGCATTATTTAGAATATCGGTAATTTCAAGGACACGTTCGTAGCCGAGATACGCGGGATGATTTTATATCACAATACTTTAACTTTTTATCGTATTTTTATTCTTTGAACGCATGCCAACCGCAATACTAACAACTGGAAGAGTGGACTTTCGTTATTGTCTAGGGTAAGTGTGGGCGAATTACCGTTTTAAGTAGCGATTTTTGTATGTAAACTGTGTTGCATGCCAACGAAAAGTGATGCACGCGCTCTTTTTTCTGAAACGTCCCGTATCGAAGACTTGTGTAACATTTTCTCACAAATGTCTGCATCTAGCTAAATAAGAAGAATATAGTACACGAGACGTGCTTGTTATCGTCAAACAAGCCGTCAGATCTACATAAAAATAAATTATATGTTATTTGATAAGAAGGCATATTTCTGTGCCGCGCGATTGCAAACATGACTGGTAGGTTTTTTTAATGTGGTCTTTGAAATGCGTTTATAACTCACAGAAAACGCAGATCAAAAAGAAAAACATATGTAGAGTTTTTCCATGACCTAATTATTCTTTGTTATTTTTGTCTGGCGGATGTACGTAACATTACACGATTAATCACGTGTGCATGTGTGCTGAAACTTTCGTATTGTTAGCTTACTTACCGATAAGATAAAATTGTTCGAAAATGTATACTTGTTGTGTGAACTATAATATTTATAATGTGACGCGTTGTATATACAAGGTTAGGTTAGGTTACTTAAACGATTCCTGTTAATTTTATGAATTTAATTTTTAGTACATTTCCATTTTGTTTTTCTGCATTACTAAACGTTCAAACCCATCTTCTTCAAGCGCATACACAATAACACTGTGACTGTAAAAGCAATATATGACACTAGCAACTAATTACAGGTGGTTCCGTGCGGTCTACAAAAAATCTGTCACGTAAGAATTCTAAAGAATTGTTTGGTCCCTGCGTTTTTATTCTTTTTTGAGATTTCAGAAAGAAAAAAAACCTGTTTTTTAAATCCTCCAAAAAGTAGAAGTAATAACACACTTCAGTGCTCGTTTGGTTTTTTATTCATGGCTGTATATTTGAGTTCACATTGTATAGTCAGGTGAAATTGATCATTAGATGATAAAAAAATACATTTCATTAGTAATTCGGAGAAAATTGTATTTATTTATATATTTAATTTTTATTTTGAGATAGGGTCTTTAATTTGCAGATAAGTTTTAATTTGTGCTCTTTTATTGCTCTCTCAACAAAGTGCATAATATTTAAACTTTTCTCTCTATTGCAGTTTTTTCTATATATTTATATACAAAACTATACTTGCATTGATTTTTGCGCCGATTGCTATCAGTAACGCTTTTAGTATTTATTCGATGAGAACGCTTTTCCATTCAATGTTTTTCTTCTTCGTCACTAATTTATAAATAAATAATCGTCAATGCGGAGAGGTCTGAACTTCTCGATGAGGTGATTAATATTGTGACGTAAGTTTTTTTAGTGATATACCTGAGTATAACATTAAAACTAATTAATATACGCTTTGCATACTTTCGAGAATGGATTAATGCAAATGCATTCGTCGCACATAGAGTTCAAAATACTTTTATGCTTAGCAATCTAGAAGACATTTATCAATTCGAGAATGCTTTTAATGTGACATGATGTGACTGATTATATCGTGATTAAGTTTTTGCTATTTTATCTCCGACTTTGAAAAGGCTGTCAATTCTATCGGAAATGTGTATCAATAATGGAAAAGTTCCTTATACGTGTGAGTTATATTACTAAAATTCGTATTAATAATAGAGTAGTTCTGTTTTCTTCTTTCTCTCCCGTCTTTTGTTTATTGTATTTCTTTTACTTCCACCTTTGCGATAGTTCATTACGACAATAAACAAAATTGTAATACTTTTAATCAGCATATATTTTAAGATCAATGGAATATTATTAACTATTTGCACAATATTATTCATGTATATTTACACGAATACATACACGCACACACAAAAGCAATGAAGACATCTGATTTTCATGTTACGGAAATTATTTATTCGCATGTCTACTTGTTAGGTGCAATCTATGAACATAATGCACGCTTTTACACGTTTGAGCATCAAATGTGATCTTTCGTAAAATGAAAAATAATTTTAACTGAATTATTTATACTCTACATATTTGCAGGTGATGAATCAAGAAGTCAAGAAGGAGACGCCACTGCAATTTAAGTTCCGCGCAAAATTCTACCCTGAAGACGTCGCTGAGGAACTGATACAAGATATTACACTCCGACTCTTTTATCTTCAGGTAACACATTGTTATATTACATATTTCTATTTAAATTTTGAATAAATTAAATTAATATTAATTAAACTATTACTAATGTTTTGGTTGCAGGTAAAGAATGCTATCCTCACAGACGAAATATATTGTCCACCGGAAACATCCGTTCTGTTGGCCTCATATGCCGTCCAAGCAAGACACGGAGACTATCAGAAGGGTAGCCATCCTGCTGGCTTCTTGGCAAACGACCGTTTATTACCACAGCGTGTTGTGGATCAGCATAAGATGAGCAAGGAAGAATGGGACAGTTCCATTACAAATTGGTGGCAAGAACATCGTGGCATGCTGCGAGAAGATGCAATGATGGAGTACCTAAAAATTGCTCAGGTATCTTGCTTGAATCGTACACAAGAAATAACTGTAATCTTAATCTACGATGACGTATTAGAATATCCTACTTTTGTATAGTTTGGCTTAACAAAATTTTGATTTATAAATTCTTAAAAAATATTTGCTTATACTTTTATGAATTACTTATATTTTACAATTCTGTGTTTAAAAAGAACTGAATGTTTCTGTAAGGCAGTATTTTTTTCTTTCCAAGAATGTTATTATTTTCTATTCCGAAATATTTTGCCGTGTGAAGAGTTAAAAAATACTGCTGCTTTTGGATTTGGTGTTATCGGTGTCGTTTTAGTATTTTTCGTGAATTTTGTTTTTCGTAGGACTTAGAGATGTATGGTGTGAATTACTTTGAAATTCGCAACAAGAAAGGCACAGACCTTTGGTTGGGTGTGGATGCTTTAGGTTTGAACATCTACGAGAAGGATGATAAGCTTACACCGAAAATCGGCTTCCCGTGGTCCGAGATACGGAATATCTCGTTCAACGATAAGAAATTCATAATCAAGCCAATCGACAAGAAGGCACCGGACTTTGTATTTTTCGCCACCCGAGTCAAGATTAACAAGAGAATTCTCGCGCTATGTATGGGTAATCACGAGCTTTACATGCGCAGACGTAAGCCGGACACGATCGACGTGCAGCAGATGAAGGTACGGAAGGTTGTGTTAAATATACAGACATAGTGTAGTATTGTATCGCACTGAGCCCCACAACATCAGTGAAAGTGAGTTCTTGACGTATTTACTTATCTATAGCTGATTATGCAACGTTATCATTAATGATTAGCATATTCGACATCGTTTTACGTAACACGTTAACGTAGCATATTGAACTTATCTATAGTAATTAAAGTAATATTATTTGACATCTTTTTGAAGAACAAAGTATTTTATGGAGTTGTTAAAATACATTTTGCTTTAGTATAATGAATATTAAGACTTGATATTAAATATAAAGTTATAATACAAATTTATCCCTGATTAGGCTCAAGCCAGGGACGAAAAGATCGCAAAACAGCAACAGAGAGAAAAATTGCAACTGGAAATAGCTGCTCGTGAACGCGCGGAGAAAAAACAGCAAGAGTACGAGGAAAGGCTAAGAAATATGGCGGAAGAAATGGACAGGCGGCAGGCAGAATTGAACGAAGCTCAGGAAATGATTCGTCGCCTGGAGGAACAACTGAAACAGTTGCAAGCTGCTAAAGAAGAGCTAGAAAATCGCCAAAAGGTGAGTCTTACATAATTGTACTTTAATATTCAACAATATTTATTGTTTATTTTCTACTTCCATGAACTTACGTGTAACTCCGATTGTATTGGACGTCTATTTTGCATGACGCAGGAATTGACGGCGATGATGGAGAAATTAGAACTTTCACATGAAATGGAAGCTGCGGAGCGCGCCAAACTCGAGCAGGAGATAAGAGCTAAGCAAGAGGAAGTGCAACGCATACAGTCTGAAGTGGAGGCGAAGGACGCAGAAGCCAGGAGATTACAGGCTGAGTTTGAAGCTGCCAAGTATGAACAATTTTTTCATATTTTTTTTTTTTTATCATTATTTCTTAACTGTAATTATACTTAATTGCTGTACGTCACTACTTATTATGCAAGGATGAGACAAGAAGAAGCCGACCGCCAATATCAAGCTAATCAGACTCCGCATCATCATCACGTTGAGGAAAATGAAGAAGGCGAGGAAGAGGGTGAAGACGAAGTTCCTCCCGGTGACGTCACCAAGGATCTCGCAACTGACGAATCGATAATCGATCCCGTCGAGGAGCGACGCACTCTGGCAGAGAGAAACGAACGTCTTCACGATCAATTGAAGGTATATATTACTATTACAGAAAATATATAAATTATGTTAATGCTATATTGTAACTATATGATTTCATAAAATTTGTGTACTAATAATAAAGCATTCTATTAAATTTTATAATAATTAACAGGCGTTGAAGCAAGATCTTGCCCAGTCACGCGACGAATCCAAAGAGACGGTGATGGACAAAATCCACAGAGAAAATGTACGTCAAGGTCGTGACAAGTACAAGACGCTGCGCGAGATCCGCAAGGGCAATACTAAACGTCGCGTTGATCAGTTCGAAAACATGTAAAGTGATGACGCGCATTTAATATTACCTTATTTACGTCCTTTTCTATCTTCAACATCTCATCTGACTTCGCGAAAGCGGAAATTGCAGTAAAATGATAAACGAGATAAAGCGATGAAGAGAGGAAGATAAACAGAAAGAGAAAGAAAAACGTAGAGAGGTATAGATTCTACAATGATGTATAAACAGAATTATTTTGAATAACACTTTCGATAAAAATTAACTCCAACTTTTCTTGAATCAATGCAAATAACGCGTAACTGTATCCGCGTATTTGACATTGCGAATAATTTTCGCGTTAAACGACGTTTTGATATGACGATTCTATACCTTCATGCAAAATAATAATCAAAGCTCTCAAACGTTTGCGGCGAGGAACGGAATGAGAGAAAGCGACTTGCGCCGTCTTCCATGTAATTTTTTCACAATTAATGCTGCACGATTGACTCTATCCGGAAATAGCATGTATGTTTCACGGAAATTGAGCAAATTTTCTTGCTATTTTACGCGGGAAGAGTCGCCTGCAAAAGCGATGATCTTTACTTTTTAGTTTATCTGTCATTTGTTCGATCAATTCTATGTGTATGGTTGTTTCAATATTTTATCTTTCAATATAGTTTCGCTTCGAGCAGGCTATTCTCTCGCTGGAATTACAAGAAAATTGTGATTCAATCTGTTACCGTCTGTTACTTAACCGTTTTTTTTTCTGCGTCGGAAGACTCGATATCTCGATATATCGAGGTGCCGGTATTGTTTTGTTTCGCAATAAATATTACTGCCGGTTATTATTACACGGATTGTGAGACGCTTATCTTCACTGCTGGTTTCCTACTGTTCTTTATTTTACTCCGTTCGTTGCGGTCCTTATCGCGCCGTCACGTCATCATCCGTCCTCGACGATAAGGATTCGCCTTTGAGAAAAAGGCCTACACCGCCAGTAGCACCATATTACCACTATCGTCACACGCGTCGCGACGATATACTCGCGATCGTCACCCGTTAATGGATGGTTCTGTTTGTACGCTTAATTCAGGCCATATTTTGTAAACAGCGCGGGTTATTATTCTGTAACTTCAAACGCATGGGTTAAAGATATAACACATGCTTATGCTATTATGGATCCTTGCGCAGATAAAAATGTATCACAGCTGCGCAACAATGCGCTAACGATATAACAGAATTGTTTTAAGTTACGGAATAAGGGTGTGAAAGCAAAGGTGTACGTTCGGAGTTATTTGTGAAAGTTGTCTCGGTCTTTTATCCGTGAAACTCACGTGACATCCGATAGTTTATTTGGCAATTCGTTATAAGCCATTTCTAAACACCAGCCATAGAGGAATCGAGATAGGGCACACATATGGTTTATATTGTAGCGATAGACATTTAGACGTAAAACTTTTCATTAACTTCGTACAGCAACCGTCTCTCGAGCGAGGAAACGTGGCACGTGGTTCTATCTTGGCATTTTCTCGGAAAATCTGACTGAAATGATTTAAACAAACTATCTGAGATACAAGTATCTCGCACATTTAAATACGTTGAAAACAGTTATTGGATAAATTTTCACAAATGTTGCAAGGACAAATGTTTTACGATTGTTTCCTTGTGAAATCACACACAAATTGTTAATGCAGCGCAATCCGTCACCCAGATTAAACGATGGCATGGCCTATTTACTACTATCGATAAAAGCCGTACCAAACTATTTTCGTACGAGAGCGATTTCAACACAGCGATTAGCAATTTTATATTGAACACACTCGTGGCCTTTACTTGATATAAATATATATATATATAAATATATATATATATACATATATCGAAGTACTATATAAGTAGTACCGATTTAATAAAACTATTAAAAAGATATGTAAGGATATTGCGCTGAGATAATGGATTCGTTTTGCATACATTTTCAACGCGATGTTGAACAGCGCGATATTCACAAGTAGGTTAGTAACCAAGATTTTTGAAAGAATGAGAAAACGAGTACGAGAGAGGGAGAGAATGTGATAAGGGAAATAATTAACCGTGTGTATGAGCGAGTGAGAAAAAACATGTGTGAGAAGTCGAATGATAGAGCAATCACATTTATTATATGGCAGTTTGGTATGCCATTTGTAATTTTTAAAACCTTTTGTCTTTTTAAAAAAAAATTCTACAAAATTCAAACTAACAGAAACTTGAAATACGCGTAACCTTGAGATGCTGCCAATTTTCACATGACGGAATGCAAAGTGCGATAAAAATCAGTTTGTTATACAGGCGAACGAGCTGCGTAAACTTCGAATGCGAAGACAGTTCGTGAAGTAAAAAGAATGATAAATTCTGCGCCAGACTTTGTACTTTGCTATATTATCATCAGCCGCATGTTACAATAATAATAAATATCGCGAAATAGAAAAGAGGAAAAAAGTACAGAAGTATAATAACGATAGATATTTTTGATTATATTTTAATAATTAAAAATTTACAAAATAGTAATGTTATATTATTAATTAATATTAATGTTTACAATTTAGTAGCGTTATTATTATTTTATTCTTATGCAGATAATATTGAGCGAAAACTAAAGCAAAGCATTTTATAGTCGTCAATTTATACTCTTAAGATAATCTAGTGCATAGATTTAGTTGCAGGTGTTCACGGTAAAAGAGAACTAGGTTTTCAAAACTCTTTTAATTTTAAAGTACATGTATTTTTCGATTTTCGATTTATATGTACATATTTGTATGTATATATATATATATATATATATATATATATATATACACACTATATATGTATATATAAATCGAAAATCGAAAAAAATATATGATTTATTTTAAAGATATGTGGAATTTTGCATTTTTCCATAAACGTATCTATTTAAAAAATGTGTGACAGCATTAATTTCAATTTCTTTTTAGCCTTACGTTTCAAGATATATAGAGTTGCAACTAAATGTATGTGCAAACGAAAATATTCTTAGTTGAAAAAGATCGCACGATATATAACACTCTAACTGTCGATAAAGCGAAAACAAGCAAACAAACGTGAAAGTTGATTTCGATATTTTTTTGGCGATTAAACGCTTTGCCGAAACCGACAAATTTTTATTGAAACATTCCAAAAAAATTTCCTGTGAAGTGCTTTTTCTCCTCAATTTACTTTGGATTTCTTTGAGAGCGACAAGTTATTTTCATTTTTCATATATTTATTTTGAATTATATAGAGATGCGCCCCTTTTGAATTTTTTTGCCGATACCACACACACACACACACACACACACACGGTGCTATAGCATCTCTTTACATTAAAAATATTAGAATTGCAGTGCATTTAGCATCAGCATAAATTCTTTTGACTCGCCCTTTTTTAAGCCGAGATCAAAAAACCTCAGCAACATTGTAACGCATTCTTTTCCTGTTTCTGCACTCGCAAAAAAGATCTTTGTAACAGTATTATCAAAAGTTTATATTAAAAACAGCGAGAATAATACGAGACACGTTTACGATGCAGAGACGATCATCGTATCCAAATACAACCAATATTCCTTTTGGTGCAAGAATATAAATGGAAACTACTTGTACTTTCTTGGAACTAGAAATTGTTTAAATAAAACGTTTATGTCAAACTCGCCGAAAGTAATCGATTTTCCCTGATGCATTAAGTAATCTCTCTAATTTAAATTACTCGTCCTGTTTTTAAAAATTATCACTCAAAACTACCGTTACGTCGCACATGCGTTTATGTAACGTTCGCAAAATATCGGTAAGTGTCGGCGATGTTCGGCGAAAATCGTGACCTGCGGCGCCTGCGTTCCAGCAGTCCCTCAGCAATCAACGACAGCGGTGGACGACGGATGAGACAACGTTCGTTTTGTTTTTTTTTTTCGGACAAACGTGAAAATGGCACATCGCGTAGAACAAAGTCAAGCTACGAGAATCCCCGGCTGCAGCTCCACCGACGATGAGGACGTCGATCATATTAGGTGGGTCAGCTGAAACCCTGTATGAACACGTGGCTTTGTGTGATCAGCCGAATTCGAAGGTGGAACCGGCGTTCACGTTACCTGCTATTGGCAATGTCTCCTTTGTTTACATACTTTTTTGTAGTGCTCGATATAGCTTGTCAAATAAAATTCAGAGCGGTTCAACTGACGCACAATTATAATTCAACATACACGTGAGCAAGTGCGTATAAGTTGCTCGTATAACGAGCATGATCTGAATGCATTTCAATTGATTGTCATCATTGTTAGTTTGGTCGAGCGCTGTACGACGAACCTCCGTATTGTGTGTCGTCGTAGTGATAAGTCGGCAATGAAGCGCAATGCGAATTCTTGATTGTAAACTCTTGGCACTACGCGTGAATATAAGATGTATATATATCTTTCTGTTTATCAATGTTTACAGTTATAATTCGATGTTGCTCTTAAATATTTAAAAGTAACAAAAAAATTGGACGTGTATGTGCGTATATTTTTCTGTTCAAATTTCTCTCTTATAAAATTTATTGATACAGTTACATCATGTTATATAATTATTAGTTTTAGTTTTCTTGGAAAAAAATGCTTTTTCCAAGAATAGAGATAAAAATTAAAATCTAGTTTTATGAATATATTTTCTTATCGTGTGTATGATAACAATGTTTGTGATCAAGAGACGAGAGAGAATTGCGTCATTAATTCTCTATATTTAAAATTATTTTTATATAAAATTCTGAACAATCAGGTGATACGAAAAAATGTATAAAATAAATATTAATAAAATAGTAATTGTACTTTCAGATTATCAATATTATTTAGTTTTGTTTTAAGTGAGTGTGTGTAATTATTGTTCTTTTACCTTTGTTGTTTTAATTATTTTTTTCATTACAATCAATTGTTTTTGTTTTGTAGTCATTGTAAATATTGACTACTTGTGTAGGTTTTATCTGTGTGTAAAAACTATGCGTGGACTACAACTTTCACAATACAGTTTATATTAAAAGTAACATCCTGCCTTCGGGAAAATCCCTCCATGATAATAAGCAAAACACTTCATTATCTTCTCGACAGAAATATATATTCGATTAAGCATTATGTTTACAGTAATAAGGCGGGTACCAGTCCGACAAGCGAATTCGAAGAGTCGCTGCATGCGATGTCCGATATTTATGGGCAAACGCCACCACGAACTCGTCTCAGTCGTAAGAAAAGACACATGAAGCAAAAGTACTCAGGCAGGTACGTGATCAATCAAAATTGCAAATTAGATTTGTGTGAATAATTAAAAAAATATGTAATTTATATTTATTTCAAACAACTTGATAAAACTGTCAAATAGAAAAATTGTACTTTTCTCGCAGTGTGTTGAACAAGTTATAATTTAATAAATTATTGTAATATACAATAAAAGTCAAAATTTATATACATATTTGTATACACACTTTGTGTTTTATGATAAAGTTAAATAAACAAAAAATAATGTTAAGTAAGAAACATATAAGAGATAGAATTAGATAGATGTGTAAGAGTCATGTGTTTTTTCCTGTAAATCTTTTCATTTCTGAAAGTATTTCTCACAATATCAATTGACACTTTGCTAATTTAATTGTCATTCGAATGACTACAAAAGCATATAAACTATCTTTAGCTTTTTGTCATTTCTAGCGATCTGAAATCTACAGAAAAAGAAACTCGACCAAGGACAACTATCCGTAGACGCAACACCCTGGATACCATTATTTTCAACGAAATGTGCGACAAGGCAGACAAAGATCGCGAAAACGAGACCAAAGAAGACACGAAGGACGGCAGCAGGAAATGCAAGAGAATTTTGAAATTATTGCGCGGCAACGAAAGAGATTTGAAGCTTGACATGGAAGCAGCTTACAATTATGCCGAGAAACACAGCGGCGATATGGCATTGACGACACCAAATCAAATCAAGGTTTTTTGAGAAAATAAAAGAATTGATTTTGAATATTAGCTATGAGTAAAAACTATATATTCGTGTAATTTGTACAAGTAATCAATTGATCATCACGATTTTTAAACGTAGCCATGTTCATTCATTTGCAAACATTTATTCTTTTATTATGTGTATTTGGCACGTGTTCAAGCAATGTGCGCTTTTCTTCCTTGTAGATTGAGACTAGAAATAGATTTCGCTGCTTGCGTTCCAAGCCTGTTGGTGTGGAAGAGAAAAAGGCGGAACGAGAAGTTATCGAATACAGTAACGTAACGATAAATGAACAGAATCTGTGTTCACAATCGCCGCGGACACAGAGCTACAAAGAGAGAGAAATATTCCACGACACGTTCTCTTTCCTAATTAGATTGGTAAATATATTTCAGAAATTTAAAATATACACGTAAAAAAAAATTATATCTTTATATTTGTGTGAATGTGTATCAGAAAAATTATTTGCCTCTCGAAAGTGTTTTAAATACATAAAAATCATTGCAGGGAAGCACAGAGCGAAACTGTCGTCGACAGATGAGCACCGAGGAAACCAGGTGGCAAAGCGAACTAAAAGATCTGATATGGTTAGAGCTGCAGGCGCATCACGCAGATCGTAGTCCAATGGCGCAAGATGAATATCTGTGTCGTCAACGCGAGGCAGTGGAGGGTTTACTTAAAGAAATAATGAAATACAGGTAAATGAGAACATATTAAACATCTTCAGAATTTCGTAAAAAGGCAAACTAAAATATAAATTTTTTATAAGTACTTAAATGTAAAAAAAAAAGAATAATTTCTGTGTGCTAACAGCGTTAAGCAAGTTGATTCTTAATTAAGTAACATTCCATTAGATACGATCCCATTGCTGACGTGCAAGATGGAAACTCAAGTTGCATCAGCTCCAGCGACGTTGCAAGCGATCGATCCACAAATTCCGGTTCGAGCCCGAACATCGAACTGGGCGTGTGTCCCGGTTGTCTCTCCATGTATTGTCGTGCATGCGCTCGTGCGCAATTGGAAGCTTTGCAACAGGTCGAAAGTCTACTGACTCGCTTGGAAGCCGCCGAGGCTTTGTATCCATCTTCTCAGGCATTCGCCACTAATTATCCGTTGTACAAAAGTGCAAGGTTTACGGATCGAGTGAAGGCCATGTGTCTGTGGTACAACATGACGAAACATCATCGGCTCAAGTTACAAATATTAGGAAGATTGCTAATGATGTTGCACAGTAAAAAAAAGGATGACACTACCGACTCTGGCATCAGGTACGTTCAAATTGCGAACAATCGAGAAAAATTGTTTTAATTTGTATTTATAAAAATTTCCGCTTTGTTGCTGTAAATTGTGAATAATGTTTATCATATTTGTGAAAAGATAAAGATTCAAAAATTTTGTGTGTGAAATATCGAGATTTCGAGTCAGATTGAACTTTGTTTTGTAGTTCGCGATCTTCGGACACTGTTGATTCTACAGAACAACGACACTGTACGGTACGATTTGAAATACCTCATCATCAAGACGAAACTTCCAGTCCCTCTGACAGTAATAATAGCAATAATTCTTCGGTCGGAGGTTTGTCATTTATATCGCAGTCACTGCCACCTACCCCGGAAACCTCATTTTCGTACATTGAAGACGAAAGAGTCGATCGGCTCGACTTCTATTTGGGCGAATTTGAACGACATGCTTACAGGTATGTTTTGATAAATATTGTTATTCATTTTTAACATATGTAAAATTTGAGATTTATCGTATTTTAACATAAAATTCTGATGATAATTGTGAATTATGGTATTTTACACATTTAGGAAATATATCGAAGATGTATTAAAAACAAGAGGTCTCAGAAAAAGCCTCAATTTCCTTGATCGACTGCATACATCTATTTTGAGAAAAGCAAGATTAACGTTGGAGAAACATGACGATGAGAAATCTATTGACACGATGAATGAAGAATACGAAGGTGATAAAGAGTTACGACGATATGGTGTTTGGAGTCCTGAGTCGAGGGAATTGAACTTACCATCATACAGGTGTCTAAAGCTCATTTGTTTAAAAAAAAAAAAACGTTTTTAACTTGATTAAAAAAATTTTAGTTTTTTTTTATCGTATGAGAACGAAGTCAGATTAAAGTCAAGTCAATCAAATAAAACAACTGAAGTAACAGAGATATGTAAATATGTATTTATTTACCATTTACATAATTTTACTTTTAGTTTTACACTTTTGAAAATATTGCTAGAAGAAAAACTGCATGAAGAATTTTTAAGTGATGCACTTTTCTTGTAGGAAAAAACACAGTTTTTTAAACACAGTTTGAACCGAACTCGGACGTCGTTTGCGTAGACAATATTTTTTATCCGAATCTGACTCGGATGCAGAGTGGAAAGTTAAATTGTATGTTATACATTATCTGTGAGATAAACGGCCTTATTTGATAGTGACGTTTTTTTTTTCAGAGCGGCTTTCGTGTTTCTCTCGCACGTGCCTCTGGACGTGGTTCACGAGTTTTTGAGGATGAGATTGGAACAAAAGCCGGAGCAGCCGAGCCCGTTGTCGGTTCGGCAACTCATGCGGGAACTGCGCGAGGGCCTTAGAATTGCCTGTATTCATCGCGATAGATTTGCCGCACATTCTCGTGCTGCCGTTGCCAGTGACGAGGCTGGCTGCGAGATTCTGTTAGACGAGAATGTTAAATATTTCGACGAAAGTCTAAGGGCCGTATTCGAAGTGTATTTAGATTATCTTCAGCAGTGGGTGGATATGGTGCAACACGACAGTTTTCATAAGAATCTGATCATGGATGAGTGGTTATTTGTGAAATCCATCGCTGGAAACATAAGCGACGGATATAAGATTGCTGGTGTGAAATTCTGGTGAGTAACTTTAGATTCGAAAATCGAATTGAAAATCTTAAAAATACGACTTCAAGATAATAAAATAGCTATTAAAATTCTAATAATGTAATTAAAAGTAAACATTGTTTACAGTGAGATTGCACAGACAATGATTAAACAAGTCAATGAATTTCTTGTTGAACGACCTCGCGAGATTCGAGAGAACGCGGAGGAGAAAGAAGACGACGATTTATCATGCAAGTAAGAAAAAAATGTAAAATCCATTTATTTTTCCGGTACATTACGACTATTTGTTTTATTAGCGAAACACTGCTCAGACTGCGTCTGTTTGTGGGACGAGAGTGGCAGGGAATGTTCGTGGACGCCCGAGAGAAAATCGTGAAGAGTCTGAACCTTGCCAAATGTTTGAAACTTGACATCGAAAAATGGCCAGTCAGTAAACAAGAAATGGAAAACACGTTCAAGTCGTTGAAGGTAAGAAACACTATAAACAACTACTTCGGCAAAAATATAATATGATGATTTTTTTCTCGTTCAGGATGTTGTCTTAGATTTGAGACACCGCATAACAGTAGTGATCGAGGATTTCCAAAGCGAAGCTGACGAAGTGGAGCGATTGACCAATGAAAACGATCAGATGCCGTTACGATCGAGGATCCGCGAAATTCTCCATCAAGCTTACAGAACAGGCTTCGATTTTCACAAAGAGACGTGCAAGTTGTTCTCGCTTGAAGAAAAGGCTATTCTTGCACGAGGTCTGGTGTCATTCGCATTATTATGGATGGAATTTGTGAGAACTCGGTGCGAACGTGGTCGTGGTCTGAGACCCAGATGGGCAAATCAAGGTCTGGAGTTCCTGATAACGGTGTGCGAACCACACAACACGAAACATCTCACTGATCAAGAGTTCGAAGAGTTGAAGACGTGTATGGATCGTTGTATATCTCACGTAGTGGGAACTGTGTCGAACGCGGGATCAATGCCGGAAGCAGAAGGTAATCTATGACTTTGCTTATCATACGCAATTTTGTTTTAATCGGTAAGTTCGAGAGAGTAAATAATGAAAAGCAATTTTGAGACAGTTCGTCGTACATGTAGAGAAAATGAAAAACGTAACTAAAGTCACGTGACAGGAAAGAGTAGAAAAACAACACGTGAAAATAACTTGACTGTAATTTATATTATATATAACATTAAATAATACATATTATACATATAATTTATTATATATTTATAATATTATACTTTATATTGTATTATATGTATTATATACATACTACAGTAATGTCACTGACCTCGGCCGCGCGGCCTTGGCGGGGTCACTGACCTCGGCCGCGCGGCCTTGAGGGGGCACTGACCTCGGCCGCGCGGCCTTGGTGGGGGGGGGGCGAGTCACTGACCTCGGCCGCGCGGCCTTGAGAGGGCACTGACCTCGGCCGCGCGGCCTTGGTGGGGGGAGGGGTCAATGACCTCGGTCGCGCGACTGCGGTGGAGTCACTGACCTCGGCCGCGCGACCGCGGCGGTGTTACTGACTTCGGTCACGTGATTACGATATATATATACATATATGCATATGTGTGTGTATTATATATAGATATAGAATATTACATATAATATATATAATATTCTCTTTTTTACCCTTTTCCCTATCACGCGACTTTAGTCGCGTGTTGTTTTTCCACTTCTCTCTCTCACTATTTTTTGAGTCTGATTTTCATGCGTTATTTCTGACATTTCTCATATGTGTATTATATGGTTTATAAGACGTATATACTATCTGTCATCGCGGTGACAGGTTGTGTTCACTGACAACACGTTAAATAAAAATAATAAATAATAATATATATAATAAATAATATACAATAGCGTGCGCGTAGCGCGCGCCTGTATTGTGCTAGTATTTAATAAAAAGCTATAAATCTTAGGTTTATTTCTGTTAAAATACATACAAGTCAAGTTTGTCAAGTTTTATACTTGACGAATATCTGTTTTGTCATCTGCATTTTATGAAAAAATTTTTAAAATATGTTTTATGAATAAGAAGTTGTTCGTATATAAAATTGAATTCTACCTACGATCTTTAGCAACGTTTATCTTCAGGCTTAAGAAGACTATCGCGATCAAGAGCTTCATCACCGAGTCACGGTCGCACTAGAACCGCTAGTTTTAGCCTTTCGCAAAAACCACGAGACGCTTTGAAATCGCCTGAATTACTGGTTACGACAAAAAAGAGCAGTTCACCGAGCATAGTCGACGGAAATCTTGCGGTGATAATAAGTCCTCCTGAGCGGCGAATGCAGAGACATGAGAGAGTCGTTCGTGCCATTAGAAAAATGGAGAACGAGCTCGACGAGAGATTGCGAAATCGAGAACTTATCGGTCAAGTCATCGACAGAAAGGCAGTAGATAGGGTTCACATTAAAGCGAGACGAGTTACGTTTACGTGGCAGCGGGGTATTAAAATAGGTATGTTTTACATTAAGTATGTTTTGTCTACCGTGCGTGTACTTTAGTTTGCTAAATACATATGGTATCCAGGCCAGGGAAGATTCGGTAAAGTGTACACTGTAGTAAATAACCAAACTGGTGAACTATTAGCGATGAAAGAAGTACAACTGCAACCCGGCGATCACCGAGCGATTAGACGCGTCGCCGAAGAATTACAGATATTCGAAGGAATTCAACATCGACACTTAGTGCGATATTACGGACTGGAAATTCACCGTGTATGACAAATATAACATACTTAGTGTTATTAATTATTGATATAGCAATTATGAATATACTGTATTATGATAAATTTTGTTTCCAGGAGGAAATGCTCATCTTCATGGAATTTTGCGCCGAGGGAACTTTAGAGAGCTTGGTAGCAGGTAGTGGCAATGGCTTGCCGGAATCTTTGGTCAGAAAATATACTCACCAATTGCTTTCGGCTGTCGCAGCACTCCATTCTCACGGAATAGTTCATCGAGATATTAAAAGTAATTATATCTAAATAAACTTTTGTAAAATAAGATCATCCACGATATTAATGTTTCGTTTTCTTTCACAGCCGCAAATATTTTTTTAACAGACGAAGGTAATTGTCTGAAACTCGGCGATTTTGGCAGCGCGGTACAAATTAAAGCGCATACAACAATGCCGGGAGAGCTTCAGGGTTTTGTTGGTACTCAAGGTTAGTATTTGAAAAAAAAAGTTTTAAATTTACGGGAGACAATTTGTTCATAAAGTAATTTCGCAAGATACAACAAATATTCAAAAGATATAAGTTAGAGATTACTTTGATTCGATTTAGATTTATGTCAATACATATACAGTTTATTGGGTTTTTTTTTTAATTTTTAAAGCCTATATGGCACCGGAAGTATTTATGAAGTCTGAAAGCAGTGGACATGGTAGAGCTGTAGATATTTGGTCGCTGGGCTGCTGTATCATCGAGATGGCGAGCGGACGGCGACCCTGGTCAGATTATGATTCGAATTACCAAATTATGTTCAAGGTATATGTAATTACAGTTAAATGTTTTATTGTAATATAAAGTAAAAAACAATGTAAGCATAATAATTTTAGTAGTTTTAAAAAATGATTAAAATTTTATCCAAGGTTGGAATGGGTGAGACACCAGCACTTCCAAAGAATCTTTCTGCAGAAGGCATAGATCTCGTTAAAAAATGTCTGCAACACGATCCAAAGAAACGATGCACCGCGAACACTCTTCTCGCGCATTCTTTTGCAAGAGGAGAGTACGAAGAATACGTAAATGCGGACTTAATGTCGCGATAATTTAGAGTTATCAAAAAAATGTAAGTTATTTGCAAACTTAATAGTTTTTAAATGATATTTTTTTGACAGAAAATTATAAATACTAGGGATTTGTTTTACTGGTAAAACAGATGCAAACGTGTTCGTTGCATTTAATCTGAGAACTTAACTAGCATAGCTTTAGAACCAGTATTCATAGTCGAATCTTTTATTTATGATCTTAAGTATAAGACTCAACTATGAATACCGGCCTATCTCTCCGACTTAATTGGATTAACTTAACTGGTAGCGTGTCTTAGAGTTTGTTTTAATGAAAGTGATATCGTGAAAGATACGTAGTATTTGTGTATAAACCAGAGTTGGCCAAAACGTTGGACAAGGAGGCTCATGTCTGATATAGATTGTATAGAGAAACATTGAAAATGTTGAAACTTTTAATTGACGAAAACATGAATTGATACTTATACCGTACTTATGATCATTATTTCTGATATAATTGTATATAAATGAACGAAGCTTTCGTTTTCTCATAATTGTAGTGATGAAACTAACAGTGACTAGTGACAGAATATTTAGTACTGAAAACAAGTGAAAAAAACGTTAAAACTTCGTATTTGTTTTAAAAAAAGTGCACTTTTGATAATTCGGCTCTTCCTTTCAAGGTCTTTTAAAAGTTCTTTGATAATTTGGCCTAAAACTGGAAAGATTTGAAGATAAATTTAGTGATACATAATTAGCATGATTATTTTAGATTAGTTAGTTATCATAGTTACTTACACGTATATACGTAGAACATCATAGATGACGAATGTATATACCTATAATATGCGACAGTACAAGATCGACCGAACACGATGGCATACATTCATAAGAGAAATACACAGTTTACGCAAGGTACATAGGAGAATGTGATAAAACAATATGTATCTATGTTTTCGGTTTTAATTATAGATAAAGCATAATTTGTTTTATATAATGCTTGCATTTATCGTTTATATATATATAAAAAAAAATAATATATTTTTTGTAAATCTATGACTGAACAGTAAAATGTAAGAACCATCACATTCCGAAAGTGAGTAGCTTGATTCACAAATGGTGCAAAAATTTTCAAATTTACTTACAAATTGTTTTAGTATTCTGAACTTAGTATTATAGGAATGTAAGTCTCACAATTATAGTTTAATCCGATGTTCATTGAAAGAAAAAGTTTGACGTTGAAAATGTCGGCGGATTGCCGGCAGAAGTGAATATAGACACGATGTTGTAAGAGTCTAGTCTTTCGTTTTCGAAATTTGTAAAACTTGACTCGTGCAGTCACTTGTGAATCAAGCAGATAGCTCGTTTCAGCACGGAATGCGGCTATTCGATGCTCATATCACATCGAAAGCCATATTTTATTTTCATATTTAATGTACAAGAATCAGATTAGGTCTTCACGTTTAGTTCTAGTTAGTGACCTGAACAAATTGTAATTATTGTTAAAGTATCTTTAAGGTACAATAATGGTAGCTTTGAACGTGTATGTGTTATATATATATATATATATCTGTGTTATATATCCTAAGTGCTTCGTAGACGAAGCGAATGATTTGTTACGATTGTGGAATATAGATATTCTATTTTAAGTAAAATGAATAAATACAACAAAAACAACTGGTATCCCGCTGGAATTTATTTCTGCACGAGGAAATGTACACACGTGATACAACATACTTTGGTGTGGATCAATTACTTAGCAGAGGTATGCTGTGTATGTGCTTTCCGCGCGAACGGACAGCTCAGTGTATTTATTCGATTACCTATCGAAAGTTTTATATACGCACAGAAGTAAGTAACTTATGCCACAAAAAGATTTCAAGTTGTTTTGTGTATAAGAATTAAAAATAGTCACATACAGCCTAATAGTTAATTTTCAAACAATATGTTGTAACTGCAATTGTGTGTTCGGTTATATAATAAACTATTAGGTGGTGCATGAATTCACACTACATGGCATTAAAATATACATTTAGAAATTATAGTTTCCCATAGCATTTCAGTGTTTAATTAAATCGATTTCTGTCCGATTCATGTACGAAAAAAAGAGAATTAGCATAAAAAAATTTTATTATATGAGAGAAATTTGAAAATATAAGTCAAGTCTTTAGAAATTGACTTCAAAAGCAGTTGTATTATCTATATGATCGACCATTATTGTTTTCATGTGCTCTTATAATGTTTTTTCAAGTAGTATTTATAATCTAACGGGATTCAAGCATTCTGAACTTGAAGAACTGAAGAGAACTTATAATAATGCACATAACACATTATCTATTGACGATATTTTCAAGGAACATTTTAACAACGATGAAAGCGACCTTCGCAGACAACAATTACGAATCGCGTGTGTGAGAACCGCAACGCTTTTAAGACAATTTTATAATTTATTCTTATTAGAAATATTTTGTGATAAAATTAAATGAAAAATATACGACTTTATTTTGCACAATCCTCATAGTTCCGTTTAAGATAAATCTTACATCTATCAACAGTATATTATAATATGTTATTTTTACTATTTGTATGTATATTTTAATTTATATACTTTCACTCTTATCACGCTTTGTCACTATCAACAGTCTTAAAAACACATAGTTAAATGCCTCTAATATATCTCTCAACGTGATATTTATATGTAATAATAGTTTTTACATAATTCAACTTCACATAGACATCAATTGTTCAGACGTTTTCGGAGCTATGAGGGTTTGACAATTGTTTATCCAATAATTAATGCGAAAAATTAGCAGAAGAACCGTTTATCATCGCGGTTCACACAACACAATCGAGATTATCGCGCGTGAACAAGGAATATTATATATAATTTAACGCGTCTATGTATTTTTCTATCTACTATCTAGAGCTTTCTCGCGAGTTGCATTTCGTTAATTAATTAATTACATTCGATTCCTATCGAAGCATTTCCTATTATCGATTTATCAGGATATGTTTTATCCCAGAATAAGATCGTCGCTACGGTGGCTTTCGCCTGATATGTGTATGAGATTCTTGGCCGCAAACTTGCGATCACAAAATGGTTTCGCGATATGTGAAGTCCGCATCGGACTACGGATTGAGTTGGAATTTGATCAATCAGAACAAAAGAAGCCAATTTTTTCTAAAGTTGATCGAACTTTGTTCCGATCAGTTCCAAATTTTAATATAATCTCGATCCGTAATTCGATACAGACTTAAGTATAATTCTTTTATAAGTACATATATATATAATTTTTTTCTCTGGCCTTACAAACTAGTGATAATAGTATATTTATATATATCTTTCTTAGATCTAGTACAGAACACACTTGCATGTACCTATTGTACATGCGCAGGATGCAGCAATGTTTTGGGTCGAAAGTGAGAGAAACAACGCAATAAACGCGTCTCAACTAAACATAAAAATAATTTTCCATATCTATGCAATTCGATCGAAAAATTACATTCACTGATGTACAATGTGTGTCGTATCCTGCGTACGTGAAAACATAAATGCATTTTCTCGAATGCGTAAGTAATCGTAGTACAATCGTATGCACATATATATATATAGTGTTTGTTCACTTTTTCTAACAATAACGTAGAGACACCGTGCTCTCTCGTACTTTAACTTTCGTAAAATTTAAACGCGTAACTCTAGGAACATTCAACGAAGCGATCGAGCAAACGGTACAATGCGATGGATAAAGCTGACAAGAAGCGGAACGAAGTTTCAAGAAGGAAGAACTAACAAATTTGTCACATGGAATTGCGCTTCTTCGATTAAAAAGTTCTACTTAAATTATTAGATATAACAGTTTGATATGAAAAAATCACGTTCTTCAAGAAATCGAACGTAATTTTAACGCAACGATAAGATGTAACGCAAGTTCGCGTACACGATTTCGTAAAATTTGGATAAAATCAACAAATCTACAGCAGCCACAATTGCGTGAAACTACTCTATAACAAGTAATAACTAGTACGAGAAATCAAGACGCGCGAACACGAATACTGAGCGCCGAAAATTATATACATATGAAGATCGCGAAGCCGATGAAATGCGGGTTCACCTCTACTATTTAACGTGATAACGATTCGAATGCATTACTGTTCAGTGAAGTGGGAACATCCGTAAGTGAGTCAGTGACAATGACTCTTTACGCGTGTAATTGGCATCTGATATGTGTTATATAGATATGTATATATATATATATATTATTTAGATATGTAACAGATGAAAAAACAACTCTTTCCACTTGATTGAACAGTGTTGTAAGTAAAAAGGCAGATCTAACGTACGAGCGCAACAATGTCGGCATAAAAATTACGGCAAGCCTAAATAAACTTGTCTAAATTGCAGGGTTGAGAGAATCTATCTATCAGTTTCATTTGTGAAAATTACACGTGCCAGAATTTGAGACTCATTTTTGATAATCTCAGCAAAAACAATTTCACATATTCACTTACGCATATACATGTTACTATAGTTTTGTGTATCAAATAACAATTAGAATTAAGTTCGATTATCGTTGTATCATCAGTCTCAACTTCTGGCGCGGATGATCAACTACGATAAGTCGTATTAGGAAATAGAAGAATAGCGCGCGATAGAGCGACAGATATGAGCTACATCGACAATCGACCGACTCTCGAGCGGTGCGATCTCGCCGATCTACCTAAGAATTGGACAAGAGTTTACTGTGCGGGCGCCAACATACGTATACGATTGGCCACGTGTAGAGTAATCCTGCGATTAGACGAGTCTCGCGCGCTGGAAAAATCATTTCGTAATCAACGTACTGTAAATAATTATTTCACAAATATTATCAATAAATTAAATATAATTGCAGAAGAAAAAACAGAAGTCTAAAAGAAAGACAGTCAACGGCCAATCAACATTTGTGACGAAAATAGTTCTTCTAAATCTTAGAATATTCTTTCGGTAAAAAAAAAAATAAAAACAAACACCAAAAAATACTAATCTTTCGTCTCAGCGAATGATGAAGAGAAATGCAATGTCAAAAATTGTCAGGCAATTTTTCCAGCGCTCGGACGTAACACTCGAAGAAACTTTGACTCTTTCAAAAATGGACTAGAGTTTTAAAACGACCGATCGATCTACAACTCGCTTACTGTACGACGACGTCAGGCTACCGCTGAAGGAGTTTCAGTTCGCGAGATTTGGTGAACGCGCGCGCGCTTTGTGTTACGTTTTTGTACGTGTATACTTTTCTATAGAAAACAGACAACAACATTTCTAACATTAGCTCGTGTAACGAAGAACACGTTATAAGTATTACTTTCAGCTTTAGATGAGTTTTGCGCGCTTCGGCGACGCTTCTTTACGCTACTTTCTCTTCTCTATGTATATGTATATATTTACTCCCTACAAATGATATGTCAAATCCACAACGATACATATCAAACGAATTGATACAATGACTTGTGCGAGAGTAAAGTTGCTAAATCCTTCTGCGCTACGTAGTCTACTCTTTCGTATTTCTTAAATTCTACACAGGTAGTTTTTGGCTTTCAAGCAAGGGTGCTTCGAAAGTCGCGCTCTTCGTTCAACAAACAAACAGTTATAAACAATTTATAAACCGAACATATATTTATCTTAAACCAGTCTCTGTACATGTCAACATGTTTGTTTTCATCTTTGAGAATGACAAATAAAACGAAAACCGTTCTTAACACGCGGAACGTTTTACGTTCGTCGTAAGTGAAACGTTCGATAGCAATACGTCGACAGAGGCCAAGAACAGAGAAAATTGTTTCGGTATTGCTTAGCGTACGTTATTATGTGTAACGGGGTCCCCGATTAAAATTTTCGAATCACCCTTTTTTTTACACAGCACTGTCGAAACCGACAGAAGAGGCTGCGTTGCGTTTGCAATTCTACATTTATTTAATTAAACATTCTCAATCGCGCGTCTATCACTTCTTCGAATTCTTGATCATCGCCTCCATGTCCCGCAGGCTCTGCTCCAACGTTTGCGCGAATTGCATCGCGCTGGTCCTCCCGTCGCTGTGAAAAGCGGAAACCGAAAAGATGAAGCCGTTTTTCCGTACGTTGTACGCGCATCCGTAACCGTCCGGCACCACCGGACCGTATCCGGCGATCACATCGTTCTTCGTGGTCACCTGCAATATCGATCTCGCGTTTATTTTAGAATGAGATGCGACGTTAGTGACATCAGCATATACGTATGTTTTGTATTTTTTATCGCTAATTTGAATATGGCAAGCGACTAAAAAAGATATGTTTGTTTTTTTTAGATGTGAATTAACGAGTCAAAGAAAATTAGTATGAGTTCTAAAAAAGTGTTCTAACTAGTCATTTAATGTTGCAATCGCACGGCATGATTGGCATGAAATTCTGTGAATACATATCTCCATCCTTGTATTAATTAAAACTGCGTACGTCTTGAAGATGTGCAATCTTCTCGGTGTTACGCAATTTCTCTTAAACAAATTGATCACACGTCGACCTCGGCTGTCCGAGTTATTAAATAAAACTTTTATAAAAGATGCTTGCAACACGTCCGGGATCTCGACTTACATTTCGTCGTGATAGACCACTTTAAATAACGGTCTTTATAGCGCGCACTGGCGTAGCGAGAGGAAGGAAAAAAGAAATTGACCAGATTATCACAGATTATTTTTTTTCTTTCTTTCACTAATGTCTTTCTGTTGTTTTTTTTCCAGACACAGGTACTTTGATTTAAAAAATCGTGTTTCGAGATATAAGCAATGTATCGAGATAAAATGATGTGTCGCGTGAAAGGAACAACGAATTTTGTGACGTCGACGCTAATGATCGATCGTAATCCATAAATCGAATCGATGCGTGGAAGGACGATCGGCCCTGATCACTGACCTGTGACGTCGACAGGGCGAAGTGATTAACGATCGCGTAAGCCTCGTCCGTGAAGATCTCCGGGATCGATTCGCCGGCCTCCTTCGCCACATAACGCAGCCCCATCAGATGGTTGTCAATACCTTGGCCGTAAATGTTGTCGTTCATCTCCTTGGTCTGTCTTTGCACCGCCAGATCAAACAGCTCCTTGATCCTCTCCGCCTGGAGACGCGAGCCGGAAGAGCAACGTTCAAGTGAGTTCAAAGCGAATTGATCTTTTAATGAAAAGATTCTCGCGGTACACATATATAATTATAGAACGACAACTATGTTTCTTGTGCACTTATCAAAATAGTTGTTTTGGTAGATTCTGTGCTTTTGTGATGGTCTGTGTAATGTTTGCAACATTACATAGTGAAAAGCAAACATCAAGCGTAAAGTACAGTAATAAGATTATATAAGCACAGTTTTTATAAATAAATAAATTTAAAAAAATAAGTCTGGTATTAAAAAAAAATATATTATAGATTATATAATAGATTGTATAATTTATATAATGTATATTTATTATTTATATAAATCTATATACTAAAAAAAAACATACATTATGTAAACTAAACAGATATTAAATAAAAGTCAAAAATATTATTTTCACAATAAATACATAGACTCTTGCACGCTAAAAAACGTAGAAAACGAGTAACAGAAAAGAGAGCGGCTGAGACAATATATCGTTAAAAGAAACAACACAGTGCGTGTGCGGTAAATGAGAAATAACAACTCGTTGCCGTAGTATTTCTCGAAGAAGGATGAGCTATGGTTAAGGGAAACAAACGAAATATCCCCATCTTTCCCGCGGTCTCTCGAGAATCGCACAAACACTCCATCGTGAAAGAAGAACGAATCGAACGACCGTTCTAATTGATTATGTTTTCTTAGAAATGTTTTTTTGTTTTTTCTCTTGTTTTTGCATTTTACACGTTATCTAATTTCTTCAGAAACTTGTACGTCTTAATTGGCAAGCACGACTTACTTTTTTTTGTCCGCTTCAACACTTTTTTTTATATTAAGAGTTTTTTTATATAAAAACGTAAACTTAAAAATTATTTAATTATTGAACATTATTTATTATTTTTCATTTTCGAGCATGACGATTAATGAGTGAAGAATCACATACGATAGCATGATGTTCTAGTATAAAAAAAATACGAAGCGTGTCTACACACTAACACTTTCATGCATTTTGATATGTAACTAACAGTGTGTAAAAGTATATATATATGTGGCAGTATACAAAGTCAATTGATTATAAAAATGTAAACATAGAAATATTAGACGATTATTATATATCAGACAAAAAATATATTGTATAATGGAAACAATTATGTAATCTAAATGAAGATAACACGTAAAAAACTTTACGACAACAGACACGTCCGATAAACATAAAAAAAATTGTATATATATCAAAACCTTTCCGTAAGTAGATGCAATTGGTAATGCAAATGGACAATGCGACCAACCACTCAGAAATTTTTCGTAGCACTGCAAAAAATGTGTGCATAAATAAAATATTTCTGAAACACGCATAATTTTTGCTGTTCGTGAGAAATTTTCCGGAAAATTTGCTGTTACGAAAGTTTCGTTACGTCGCATAAATAATCCCGCGACCAACTCGTCGGCAAACTTGGCGCAAATTGTTACTTAAAATATTAATTGCACACACAAAAAACTCATATACAAAAATAAAACTCATTTATTTTACAAAACCCAGTGACAGAGAGAGCTTAAAGAATAAAAGGCGGCAATAGAAGTAGAAAGTAAAATAAATAAACGCATTCCGCTCGACCTTGTTGCATTTCTGTCGAGTGTACTCGAGCTGTGTGTGTAACACGACACGAGAATCGCATAGGAAAAATGCCAAGTTTCAGTTACACTGTAAATGGTGAACTGAACTCTTTTGGGGCTGCCTTCCACGTTGGCGTTGCTTGGTTGACTCGTCTGGCCGTAGGGATCGCCCTGGCACATCGCCTTCGCCCAAGCCAGCGCTTCCGGACTGGCGGCTCGGATACAGTCTACGCGGGCTAACGCAAATCTCCGGATTCCAGCGCTTTCGTAAGTGGCCACCAACTTGCCGTGAAGTCTGCGGGAAATAAGAAGTCGTGCCAATGAACCGACGACGCGAACGCGATCAGCTTCTTTACTTTCATTACCTGAAGTGCGTGAGCTGGAGCGCCAATTGTATATAGGCGTCCGGACTAACTTTACAAGACTTTATGAAATCCTTGGAATAATCCTCGAAGTATAATATACAAAGATCTAAATCCTCGATCAGTCTGAAACGTGAAAACATCTCTTCCGATTGTGGGCAAATTTATACAAGATAAATTCTCGCAAAAAATTACGTCTACGAAAAAATCAGATTCATACGATTGTTGGTTTTTTACTCACGCGTCGAAATTCGTCATGGCTTCTCTGATATCGTTCAGACTTTGTTCGGTTAGACACCACTCCAGTTTTTCAGGCGCTGGAAGATGCGAGGGTACCACATTCTCGTCCGGCGATGGCATCGCGTCAACCTTCTCCGTTATCTCCTCGAAAACTTTAAAGATAGCCGGCGCCTCGCCGGCAGAATGCTCGTAAGTCAGTCCCCACATTCCGTCCTTTGTTAATAAGAACGCAATAAAAACATTTGTGCATATATAAAGAAAACACAAATTTGTGTAAAAATCGATCTTACATTAGAGAATGAAGTAGCTGAAATGTATCTAATGAAAGTACACAGATGAGAGAAGAAACCAGACGATTTATGTATATAAAGGACTATTTTGGTCGATTATATATACGTATGAGAAAAGAGTCAAACGTATTTTGTCGCGCGGAATATGAAAGTGACGGGTGTCGCAACGCGTCGTAGATTCACAAACGAGACGACGATTTCGCCCGTGAACTTTGACACCAATCAAATCGAAGAGTAGTCTTGGGAGCCGGTGAAAGTGATAAGTCTAATTTGGCTCGAGCGCATCCGTGGAAAACATCCGCCGCGGACTGTTACGTTGTTCGATTGGCGGTTTGCTTTGGAAATTGCGCATGGCGCTATTACGCGAGCCACGCGCGGCTGTATTATTTCTCATGTTGCGCATTTCTAATTTCTATATATCGGTTTGGGCAGCTGATTGAACATTGTGTGGTAATGCAACGGTAATAATCGTGAGCTCGACTTTCCTACGCGGTTAATACGCTTATACGATTTCTGTCTAACGTGTGTGAATTAATTAATTTTGCAGGCGTTGATTGACGACATTCGTTGTCGGTGGCATACCTTGCCAAGAATAGCGTGGACGGTCTTGTCGAACCAACGATTCGCGCCTAAGTGTCGGGACCCGCCGCCGTGAAGAGCATGATGAAGCACGTTCGCGTAATCTCGATCACCGATCCAGCGGTCCTCCTTCTTCATGGGATTATTAAACGTCGTCGGCAGCACGTCGTCGTCGATGCAAACGACGCACAGGCAACGCTCCAACAATTCGAGATTGTGACGATTGCGCTCGTCTAAAAGTCGTTTGCACAGATCTCGTTAATTTCGATAATGATCATCTTGTAGTGTCATTCAGAAACGGCTGAAGTAACTTGTTTTATTTTTTTTTCAAAATGGAAGAGAGAGAGAGAGAGAGAGAGCAAACAAATTATAAAGTTGCATATATCGTAACGTTAATTAGTTTTGCATTTCATTGTACGAAACGCAATTCTACAAATTATTCTAAAAAAAGTCGAATAGTTTTTTCACGAATGTGTTGCGATATCTGTTATTTTTTTCTCTCTCACGAGACTTCTCTGCTGTTAATTAATCACCGCTAACGCAGTTCGCTGTTAACTCGTTACTCGTCGACTCTTCATTCGATTTGCAGGCGTAGGTAGGTCGTAGGTTTCCGTTGAGCTAGGTCGGGTTAGGGAGTTAATAGGAATATTGCGAATATTGGCGAAGCGGAGAACGCGCGAGCGGATAATTATGGCTAGGGTAGCGTGCGGCGACGAGGGTTCGAAGACCGAGAGGGCTATTTTTTTGGTAAATAAATCGTCACACTCCTCTTTAACAGCAAGACAAGCCGTAACTTACACAAAATTTAATAAACTGTTTCCACTACACACGCGCAGATAAAAAAACAAAACGAAACGTTTTTATATTCAATATATATATTTCATACGCCGAATAGTTTTTGAAGAAAATCGATATACGAGTAACTAAATAATTTTATTAGAAACCAATATTTTTGAATAAAACTAAAATGGCATACGCACTCTTTATCAATTCCTCTCGTGCTTTCGCCCAGGCTGGTCGCTTCGCGCTCGTTAGAATTCCTACTGGTGGGGTCCTGGGATCGGCTTTGGTCTCCATGATCCTTAACAACTGCTGAGCCAATTCGGCTTCCGTGATCCGACCTCGGTCCGATGCTCTCACAGGTACGCTGTAAAACTGTAAAATCGATGACGGTCACGATAACGCATTAGTGCGCGTCGAAATAATTTATCGTTCGCACTGTAATAGCAATTAAACGAACAATGAGATATTCATTGTAATTAATTCGTCATTATATCGCTGTTTGATTCCGAATCGCATCGTTATACCTGATTGTGATGCGCGACTATAATGTGATCGCCGGAGGACGCTCTGTCCAGGATAATTTGTTCGTCAACGTTCGCACCTGGTCGTCGATAAATGCGGAACATCTGGTAATGCTGCGCCATGCAGAGCGGTTGCATACTCTTGCCGTCCCTGGATTTCACGCGTTCGACTTCCAGTCCGGAGCTATTCAAAATTCGAAGCTTATACTTCTGTGCGTATTATGTAAATCTTTTCTTTTTACTTTATTTGCACTTTTAGTGGAGATCTCGTTAAGAAAAACAATATATATTTGTATTGAAATTTAGTTTAACATTATTTTATTTTTCGGGTACCAGAAATGAGTTTCTCGAAGAACGAATTATTTTCTGTTATAAAACGTTTGCGCATGCATGTCTTTTTTTTTTTAGGGAAACGCAGGACGAGATGAGATATGCTCGCTGTTACAAAAAAAAGCAACCCCGACTTCCCACAAATTTACGTTAGTTTTTTAGAAAGAAAGAAGCACTCTCTTTAAGCGCGCGGAGTACCCGGCTTATTCGCGTATTTCCGGATGCAGGATACCGAGGATCCTTTGAGCCGCGCTCCACGCGCTCAACGGAGAAGCGTCTTGCTTTCATTCTCTCTCACTTTCTCTCTCGCACTTTTCAGGTTCCTACCCTCTTTATGCTCGCTTTCTATGGATCTTACGGCCCGGATTTCCTCGCAGACGTACGCCCTCTCTAAATTGATTTCGGTGCGGCTTCTTTTTGTCCCCGTCGAGACGACGCTAAAGACGAGTCGATTGGCACGCGTCGCGCGTCTCTTAGATTTAAGCGCTTCCTTACGCCGATTATTCTAACTTGTGCGAATTTACGCTCTTCAGTGATCATCCGTCAAAGCGAGAGGAAATTATATAGAAAAATCAGCGCGTTACGTTATCTCACCTATCTAGTAATTCTTGATAATTAAGGAGTTCGGTGAGAAACCGCGCGAGAAATATTGCGGCTTCTTTCTGGTTTACAAATCTCTTCGGTTTTGCGGCCAGTCCGGGATTGCTGTTGATTGGCAGAGCCAGCGGGATCGACAGGTACATGTCGTTTAGCCACCATTCCGTTGCCTGAAAACGTTGCTCAATTAAACATGATCGTTAAATATTTAATTTACTAATTATACAAATATAAACAAGTGTGAATTATGTATTATTAAATTAATAACTCTGTCAGTAATAATCGTTAATTAGAAATTGCAATTAATGGAAAAATATTAATGGAATTAGTAACGTAACTAATTATGATAAAAAATTATATAACTCATTGTGTGCAATGTTGTGCCAGTGAATACAACAAAGTACTAATCGTTACGTCACGTTAATTATCTTAAATTACGTCATATAAAATTACGTGAAAGTTACACACGAAAGTGGTCAGGATTCAAAATGAAATAGTAAAAAGATTTATTTGGAAAGTTACGCAGCGCGATTATCTCCTTGAAATGATTTGCGAGAGACGTGAGGAAGACATTATCATACTTGAAGATGCGTTTAACTTGCGTTTCCGGAAATAAATCACTCTTTGGGAACCGCAATTTAGATAAAGTCAGTAAGTAGGTAGACAAGAAATCTCTTGTAGCAAGAAAACCGCAGATCTTTGAGCGCATATTTTTCATGTGTAAATTACATATACTGCAGTTCTAATTTCAGAGCGGCAAACTAACAGTAAAAATAAAAAACTAAAATTTTGTATGTTACGCTTGAATGACAATTTTTAATTACACGTAATTTGTTGCGTAGTTTAGTGCCGCTTTAATGTGTCGCGACGTCGTATTTCTCATACACGATAATCGGGGATCAGCTTCGGCGCGTCATTAAATGCGGATTAAACAATCGAGTTTTGCTCGTCGCCTCTATTTTCGCGAAAGTATTAAAAGGGAAAAACTCGAGAGGTTACTATTAAAGTCTATATGCATATTCGAAGTTTTTTTTCCAAATTAAAACTTTTTTATTAATGTATATAGTTTCTTGTTCTCGTTTCTAAGTGTTTTGTCGTGTTTTGCAAAGTGCAACGCCTTGAAAAATTTCCAGAACATTGTACTTTTTCTTGAACACACATTTCTTGCTTACTAGTAATATTAACAATCTGCTCGCTGCTTTGCGTATTCGCGTGTGCAGAACTTATATTTCTCCTTGAAAACATTTTTCTTTCAGAACATTGCGTGTGCATAATATCGAAAACGGGTAATCCGAAGTTATTTCACGCTTGTACAAATGAGACAGCAACATTGCATTTTATCATTTATTTGCGTTCCGTGATGTCCGAGACGACTATATTTACTTCTACGGTGTCCTGTTCAACGGTGACATTCAATATCGCAAACTTTCTTACAAAAGAAGAAAAATACACTGGATATGTTGTTGTCAGAGAGAATATCTTTTACGTTACTTTTCTAATACAAAATCCGCGGTAAACATTATTTTCTATTTGCGAGGAAACGCACGTATGTACGTAATTTTATTGCAACCACCTACGGCAACGTTTTTTTTTTTTTTTTTGCGTCGGTTTCTATCTAAATGTAAATCAGAGAAAATATCACAATTTTCACGGAAACAACGCAACTTTGAATTTGTGAAACAAGCAAAACAATCGAGTGCAGTTTTGAAAAGCAAAAATTTAAAAACAATATACTGGAATGAAAATTGTGAAAAAAATAAAGGAACTTTATGCACAAAATCGACTCGAAAGAATTTAAATATCCTGTGTGTGATCGGAACCACTGACTTTAAATCTGATCGTGCATGAAATTGCAATATGTACATATATATATATAATGTACATCGCGTAATCCGTATTATCTTCTAACTTCGTTTTTTCTTCTTGACGCGCGAGTTTTAGGTCAGTGTGACGAGCACGCCAAGTCGAGGCTCGTTGTCGCATACATGTTTTACGAAGTCCATCCCCAACGTCGATACACTGTATCAGAAGGCTGCTTTCGACTTGCCTATAGATAGAACTTACGAGCTCGACTTGTCGCACGTATTCGCGGAATAAAGCGCTATATTTGACTGGAGATGACACCGTTTCGACACAGTCGCGCGGAGATGTGCAAAAGGCTGTTTTTTTTTTAGACAAATCGCCGATACGTAGCTTCGGCTATCACCGACAAATCGCATACGTGCGAAAGATTCTCCGAGTTTTTCTTTCTCGTCGAAATGAGATTTTCTTTAATGAATCCGAGACGTTTCTCTATTCGAGATCTGCGGGCAGATCTAATTTTCCGCGATTAAATTTAGATGAAGGGAGAGAAATATAGAGAACATCGACGAAAATTACGCGATTAAAATTGCAACGAGAGATTGCGAGGATCGCGATTTAAGTGGATATGTGACTACGTACTTCGGAGTTCTCTGGCTCTGGTAATTGAAGGCACGTGAAATGATGTGATGTTTTTACAGAATGCCTTAAACTCTTATTTTCTGTTTATTAGGAAACTGTGTTTCGTGGGGAAATTAATGACTCGCGTAATTGTTGTGACATTTGAGTGTTCGACGAATAGTCACTCCGTCATTAAAGTGAACCGCGTGCGATGAACACTATAGAGAAACCGAATAATGCCGCTCGTCTGCATTATTTAGACATCTCGAAGTCGATACAGTAATTACATATATTATATTCAATAATAAAAACTAAAAACTCTCATGTTTTCTAACTCGATGTTTAATCGAGATTTAAGATTTTATCCGGGTCTTATTTCATTTCGATGTTGAAATTTGCAACTTTTTGATGTGCAAATTACAACTGATGATGATTTTTTGTCAAAGGAATCGTTATATAAGACACACGTATAATCGTTTATTTTGTTTAGAAATAGAATTTTATTATATAATATGTGCATGAGAGTATAATATCGGCTATAAATGTAGTTCTTTAGCTTGGAGGCGCAGTGTGGAATCCGAGTTACGCAAATGCAAAGCGCGCGAGAGGCGCGCTTTAACGCAATGGATTGCAAACGCAAATCGGTTCAGAGTCGAGAGATACCGAAAGGGAGCGCAGCTCGCGGACTTCAGTTCGTGGACAAGATTTATCCTACCGATGGGAGCCGGTGGCTTTGACTGCCGACAGCGAGGTTGAACGACTCCTACGGGCACGACCGAAAATGTTTCGACAACACGTTGCACCACGGACGCGCAGATGCGCACGTGCACAACGCTGCGCAACGACACGCTTACGAGGATGTACGCGAGCGAGCGATGTGGATCTCTGTCTTCGGTGCGATTGCACGAAGCTATTGCACATCAGGTCGTATCTGTTTCAATGTGTTTATAATTGGAAGGTACACAGAAATGAGAAAAATATTCTTGTTTTTTAAAAGAAAACTTGTATTAAAAAAATAATCACATCATTTGTGTTTATTGAAAATTTAACGGTGTGCAATCTGTTTGATAATTTTTAAATTAATAACAAACACTGAACATATTTACTGCGAACAGCAAAATATTCAAATTTTGTTTTTGCACTCTCAAGTTAGATGTTACGTTTGTAACGAGATACACGCAAGAGTAACACATTAGAGATTCTGTCAGATTGACCGGCTTCCGTCAACTCCTACTTATGCTAGTTACGCTTAACAATTATCTGGCTCTTGAATCGCGTAAATGAACGTTAGGTGACTCGCGTGCAATAATTCGCGCGCTCCTTAACTAATTATTCCGACAACGTGCTTGAAAAGACACTCGTCGCGTTATTACCATCTTGCATCACGCAGACCCACGTGTACCATCTCCAAGTGTACGCACATGTGATTAGTGTTCTTTTCTCTCTTTCTCTCTCTCTCTCTCTTTTTCTCTCGCTGTAATAAAGTATATAATAGTAAGTAATTCTATTGACGTGAGAAAGTCTCTTTTTGTTTTCTCGCAATCACGCAAACAATTACCAGATGCTTAAGTAATTGCGGTTGGTGTTTTATAATTCTCGAATGCACATTTTCTAATTGGATGTTTCAGTGCGAGTACAACCGCTCGTGTACAAATGCACCTATTCGTATATTCCGCAATATGATATATTATCTAATCGCAGGATTGATCGATCGAGAAGCATTTTTTGGTGCAATGTAATAATTTTTTTCTTTTTGTTGAAAATTAGAATAACCTTTCTCGCACGCTTCGGGAGAAATAGACTCGCAGGATCAACCGCAGTGACACAGCAATCTCTTGCGGCGCGAACATACGTTTGCGAAACTGGATGTGTTCAGAGTTTTGCGAGCACACCATCGCATCGCGCACGTTCTCCGCGGCTTTAATGAGACATCGTAACGCACGTGATCGGCGCATTAAAATATCTTCGCGCGGGATATAGATTATCCGTTGCCAACACTCGAGCACGCCGATGCACGCGCGTTTTTGTCAACTTCACAAGAAACATTACAAAAGCTGATCAGTTCATCTCTGAGTTGTTTTTCTACTTTTTATGAACACACATTGAAACACGCTACCGGAGACTCTTTAAATGTGAAATGAGCGCTTGAATACTTGAGAGATTTCAGCCAACACAAAATGTTAAACGAGGTTTAAAAAGACAACTGCAGAAGAAAGTCAACTGCAGGCTATAATATGTATATACATGTAATGAAGTGCATTTATCATCACGATTTCATCGTGCCCCGGTATATTTTACGAAATAAAGTCTTCGCAGGGATTGCGCACGACTTGTACATACGTCGCTATAAGATACCGTGCGTCTGCGCTTCGTAATGAGGATACGTGAAACTTTAACGAGCGCGAGCAGAATTACGAGAGGAGACCCGCGTCGTCGATCTCGGTGAGAAAACAGCTAACGCAATAACGTCTCAATGCATCATTTAATGGACCATCGTACGGCATTCGCACGTATATTACACCTACGCGCGAGATTGCACGAGATACTCCGAGTATTAAAAAGTTTTTTTATTTGTTTAATTATGAATAATCGTCAGTTACGTAATTAATTTCAAGTCTCTTTTATATTTCTCTTCTGTCCTATATTTCGTCATGTAAATGAAGATTATATGGACAGAAATAAAAAAGGGGATGAAAGTTAATTTTTCCAAACCGTAATTGTGCAGATGAAGAAAGCGTAATTTCGCGGAATAAGTCCCTAGGGATCTTTTTCGACCCATTTATTTTTAGCAAGGTGTAAAACACACACACACACACGCGCTATGTTCTCTGGAGTTATATCGACGTTATTAATTGTCGTCGATGTCGCGAAGGGTGCACGGGTGTATAATCGAATAATTCTCGTCGAGAATTCGGTTTCATCACGGTATCGTGAGAGAGAGAGAAAGAGAAAGAGAGCGCGGTTAGGGGAAGACGACGATTTGTCCCGCTGTAGCAAGAATGACGGATGACGGTGACGGAGCTAATTTCGCGGTCGTCCCGGTTACCGCGAAATTTTGTCCTTCGTTGTGGTCGTTACGCGATTCTCAAGGACCCGTCCTTGCCCTTTACGTTGTCTTATCGACGACTTGTTTACCTCATCTCAAAATCGCGACGCGGCGAAATGTACGTGGCAAAAATTGAAGTCATGCAATCAAATTTTTCAACACACATATTTTGAAAGTAATTTTAATTTCCAATTTAATTCATGCAAGTTTGTAGAATGTTAAATTTGTAACCTGTTTGTGTACGTAATTAAAAAAGTAATTATTTCTTAAGAGAATAACACTTGAGAAACTCAAGTTCTTTATTATTGTAATATACATTAATTATCGTCAAAACCTGTAATTTCAAATCTTTGTTACAAAAAACAAACTTCAATTAATTCACCGGTGTATCTCGTGTCCTCACCGTCATATCGCGAAGATATAACAGGATAATGACGTGCAGTAACACTATCAGATAATAGTCAGTCGTAATGGTTATGTCTGCGATCTCTCTTTTGTTGCGTTATCGCGCAATCGAAAGGTGTTCTCGGTACGGAGGCGCGTGAGATTACAGGAATTAAGCTAGTCTCGCAATTGCAAAATACGGATCGGGAACCACTGAAAGCTCACGACTGAATGTAAATTGAATCAGCGTAAATTGAATCATTCGAGTGTATGTTTCACGTTTATAAAACAGATTTAATTTGTTTATTTATGAAAATAATTGTTCGAAATATAAATTGATTGTAAATTAGAGAAAACAGACTGTCACGCCGGGAGACATCAACCGTTCTGTTGAAGTTCGATATTCGAGGGGTGTCAAGTTACGGAGATTTCAACAGAAGCTAGAACACGCGAAACGAGCGAGCGAGCATTGCCTGCCATCGGGGTTCAAATTCTCTCCGACGCCTCCTCGCCCTTTCTTCTCGTGTCGATTTGTTCAACTTCCTCTCCTCGTTCACATCCTCCTCCGCGTCTTCCTCCGTTCATCGTCGGCGCAAACGCGGCGTTATCGATCACCAACGCGACGACTCCACAGCCGGCTGATCCGCATGTGTCTGACACGTGTATGTTCGGTATGCCCTGCCGACCGCGAGTGCGCACGAAAAAAGCGCTTTTATTTTAGTTTTAATTAAAAATGTTTTATCTCGTTCCTTTTATGTATTTCGACTCTCTTATTTTCTAAATTATATTTTTGTTACGCGTACTAATAATTATATATTTTGCATATTGAATTCTGAAGGAATGAAACTTATCAATGATAACAGCAATGTGATACTAGTATCTATGTGTTTCGGATACTTATCAATCGCCCCTCATACATGACGAAAATTTAGCAAAGTCTCACGTCGGCAGGCTCACAATTTTGTTTCTCATCTCATTGTGAAACCGCTCATATTTCAGACAACTCGCACTATGAGTGTACATGGCGTATCAAGTTTCCCGTTTAACGCGATACTTCATTAGCCACGCTGAAAACGCGCGTAGGGTCGGGTCAGAAGAGTTTGCACGCTCCGAAATCGATGAGATGCTTCTTCTCTCGAACACATACGAGTTTGCAAGTGTAGGAACGAGAGACATATTTTCGCAATTCAACATATGAATTACGAGGTGATATTAAAAAACAGAAAAAAAGTGCAAAATTTATTCTTTTCTATTGTAGTGCAGCCAATCCAGATAAAAAAAAAATCTAAAATAAAACTTCGTTCGCGAATGTCAAAATTTTTCTCTGGAGTTTTATCCAGAAAAGTTACTCAATTTTATTTATTTGTTTTCGAAGTCGTGTTAACAGTGATAAATATAAATCCAGTGGTTTTTATGAAATATTTCTATATTCCATATTTGAGATCGCGTTCCTATGTCGTTTTTAACACGTTAATTCTAAGATTAATTTGCACAAAAGAAGAGCGATCGATATTGAGCATAAAAAGAAAATCAGACGAGTGCACATTTAGCATGAAATGTGTCATAAGAACACGACCTATAATATCTGTTCATAAAAATTTCAGAAACCGATAAAACGTAGCGCGCGTTTTAGAAATGAACACTTGACCCGAAGAAAAATACGACCTTATTTCGAGGAAACCATTATTCAGTTGGAGAACGAAAGCCGTCAGAACTGTGCGAAACAGTTGCAGATGTGTAAAACAATTCTAGACGCAATTTCAGAAATTACTTGTTTTCAGCAATACGAGTTCTCACAATATTGCCACTAGTGCGATTGTATCGCGAATGCTTCGACGTATCCGAATATTGCATTTCGCAATATTGAGTTGCAATTATAATTGCGTCTCGTAAGTAAAATGAAACCGAACACCACATATCCTATCAATTCGTTTGCGCGTAACAACGAACATATCTATATGTTTTATTAATTTTGCGACAACGCGATCAATAACGCAATAATTTCGATGCATGTATGCAATTTAAAACTATAAGTTATTTAATGCAATTTTATGTATTGCATCTCAATGCAATCCTGCAATCACGCTGAGAGCGTCGGCTTAGGAGCTTTTACAATAGTTAATTACGTTAGGTATACTCTCCTGCGCTTGTGTGCAACGCACCAGCTTGTACGCGATATTAACTTGAAACTACGCTCGTGTTTGCATATCGATCAACTTTATAACGTCAGATTCGTTTGTATCCGTCACGTAATTACAATTATGACAGAAACAACAATGTTGCATCTACATATTAAATTTACTGTGTTTTAATTTTTCTCATCAACGATTCTGACGTAGCGATAATATTTCTACGACAAAACAATAATGTAAGTTTATTTGATTTTTTAGTAACAATGTATATTTTAGTAACAATGTGTTAACGTTGGCAACTCAACTGTACACTTCTCTTTTGTCCCGCCGATAATTGGAAAAAAGAATTTTATCGTAAATTATGTACGAAATTAATTACAACTCGGTTCCGCCGAGCTTAATTAATACGGCGCAATTTAGACTTGTGTACACAAGTATATTCGTTCGTGGTTAAAGTGCGTCTGAAATTTTTCGAGAAGTAAAAACTGACATTTCTCCTTCAAAATACAATAACTAATTTATGTAATTAAATCTTTGTCGAGAAAACTCATAAGCGAGACAATACGTAACAGGGACGTGACAGAATGATAGAATCGTTCCATCGTTCGCGCGATCTTTCATAAGAGATTTATGAGATGCGCTTACACACACGCGAGATATCGATCGCGGGCGTACGAATAGGAAGCCCGCGGATTGCGGAGACCTCGACGGAGGAGACTTCGACGGATCGCGTGCGAGGGATCCGTTGATCCGCGAGGAAAACGGGATCAGAAAGTTCGTCGCGACGACCGCGACGGGATTAACTAAGCGTACGTTCCCAATCTCGGGTTCCCGCGGCTTCGGAAAATCTCGAATTAATTTTCTTTCCTTCCCTTTCCTCTCCCTCTCCCCTTCCCCGTTTCTCTTCCCACGCTGCTCTTCTGCGTTTTTTTTCGCTTATCGCGAGGGAGAAAGAAGTGCATATAAGAGATGGAAACCCCGCCGAATGTGGTTGAGCTTTAGTTAGGCGTTTTGCGGATTCAGAAGGGCTCTCACTTACAGATCTCGTTGTAGAAAGCTCAGCAAGTTTCGTTGTCGAGAACTTTGTCGAGCTTTTCTTAATCGCTCTTTTATTTAACGCTCTTTTATACTGCCGCACTTCAGAATTTTCTGAATCGCTTTTCTGAGTTCAGTCTCGCTGTTTATATATAAAAATAATTATTATCCATCTTTTTTTTGGAGAAAATATATCAAAGTTCAAAAATATCACCTTCATATAAAATTTCGTTCTTTTTTTTCATTTACACGTATGAGGTAAACGCAATGGCATATTCTGAACGTGACAGTGAAATGAATTACTTGACTTTTTCCGGGAAACTAAAAATCATACATCAGTGTCATCATAAATACGATATAATCTTTCTCGGAAATGTATAGTAGAACTCGAATCCTCTTTTCTCTCGTGTTTGCTCAAACAACACGAGATAGTATTCAGAGATGCTGCATCCGGAACGCGTTGAGAATGATACAACACATATCTTCATACACATGCATCTCGCATCTGCTTGACACTGTGACGGATCGGGTGCAACATATGTACCGAGAGGCAAGAGAGAGACAGAGGGAAGAGAAGCTTGATTTCGATTTAAACATCGCTACACAAAGATTAAAAGTGGTTTTTTCACCGCTACCACGAAGAGGTCGGTCGATGCGAATCGATCCGGCTCTCTTTAAGCAGGTCGTAACCTCTACCAAGTCCGGCCTTTGAGACGAGGTCGCGGTGACCCAAATCGAAAGCCTCACCTCACCTTACCTGTCCGCCTGTACGTGCGCTATGGCTGCCTCCGGTGTGCTGCTCTCCTGCCTTGCAATCGTTACCCCGGATTCTGCGCACTCTCTCTCATCGCATCGCCGAGGACACCTTTACGAGGCGAGCCTTGCCTGTACACCTAACGTAACTCTCTGAATCCTCTGTCTCTGTCTCCTGTCTCGGGGTCAATCCCTCGTTCCTTCACCCGCCCCGGGGACAACAACACTCGTCTTTGCACATTTTCGCCGTCGTGGAATAGCGACGGAATAAACGAGCCAATACAGAATTCAAGTTTTACATTTACTGCCGAATGGAAAAACTTTGAGCTCTACAAAAGGATACAACACTTCAGGTATAATATTATGAATAGAATTGTCATATTTACTTTTTCTCGTGGATAATAATCATACAGCAAATAAAAAATCGTTTTGATCGTGTGATTTTTTTCATGTACGCGATTACCTCTTCAAAAATTTTTTTTGTTCCGACATTTTTAGTATTTTACTTTTTCTCTCTGTGGAATTATTCGAGCGATAAATTTTTACTGTTAATTTTTGTATAAACATATAAAAAATTATAAAATATATAAAATAATGATAAAATTGAATCTTTTTCGCGTCGGGAATTGAATCAACGAGAAATTATTCCGATTGTACTAAACGATTAATTTTATTAAACGGTGTGCCAATTTAGCACAATTCTGTTTAATGCGCGCATTTAAAATTATCGTTATTTTCGCCCGATGAAATTACGCCAACAATGGTACTAACAAGATTTTTATCTAAATTCTAACTCTCGCCGAGCCAGAAATTTCCCAAAGACTCATTGGATATTTAATCACCATCTGCAACAGACGAAGATCTCGAAAGCAGGCCACTTGCGAGAGAATTGCGTTATGTGTGTGAACGCGCGAATTAAATAATAATATCGTCTAGAAAATCTTTTGCATGTACATGTAGTTCTCTTTCTTCAACTTAAGGGCAAAAGTGCTCGCGCACACAATTTCGCAAAGGTGTGTGGCCTCTTGTAAATAACCTGCGTATCGATCCATTTGACCTGTGCCTTGCTGCCGTCGTCCTTTCTCGCACGTATACACGCCCGAACTCGAGGCCGACTTCTTTGCGGACTCGTATCCGCACGAACTTGTCCTACGAACAGTGTCTCGCGTGACAACGGGAAAGTTTTGAACCGCCATTTAGATTGCAATTTTCTCAAATTTCAGTTACTCGGTATATATCTCGGTGCGCGATATAAATCAGCAATAATAAACTATATTTCCTAACTTTTATAACAGTGTTCTATATATGTATGTGCTAAAATTTAAAAATAGCTTCGCTTAATCCAACTGACGTGAAATGTATATTTTTCTGAAACTGTTTTAAGAAGACTTCTTTTTTTTTCTCAATGACGTGAATAATTTTGATATTATTTGAAAATGTAATATTCGTCGAAAGAAAAAAGCTTTCTCTCTTGATACCTCTTTAGATGATATGACAAAGGCGGCCAATTTTCCGTAAGCCGCTCGTCAAGCCATTTCGAAAATTTCATTTTGGTCTTGTTCCTGTTCTACATCGAGATTCGACGAGAGCATTTGATGCGCGTATACCGAGGACCCTTCTTTAAGGAACGAAGAAGGGGCTGTCGAGACGGGATAGAATTAAAGGTTAATCCCTCGGGATATATCTTCGGTGAGTGAGCGAGCGAGTGAGAGTGAAAGAGAAAGAGAGAAAGGTGGAACGGATTTTCTTTTTCCTCCCGTGTTCGTCTTCTTTTTCGCGGAGAGAAGGGTTTTGTTTTTCGCTCCAGCCTGGAAGATACCATAAATATTTGCGTTCTTAAGTGCTTCTGGAATATAAGAACAGGCTATGTGAAGAAGACTCTTTCTCTCACAGACTGATGAATGCTCTTTTGGGTGAAAGACAGTTTTGTCGTCTTAATCAGCTTCTCTAGAAAACGGTACTGACACCATTGCCGATGAGTTTTCTAAAGTGAGTTTATATATAAAATTAATTTTTATATTTCGCTATTGACGCCAATTTCTTTACATAAGAAAGGTTCCGCGAGTCAAACATTTACATTTAATTTTCTTATAAATATTTTCTTTCGATTTAAATAGTTCGAGAGATCGGCAAAGTACGAGCAACAGTAGTAAACGTTAGTAAATGGTAAAACAAGTAGGACAAACCACGAGAATGCGAAAACATCGAATAGGGATAGGCGTCCGCCCTTTGGACAAACCCTGGTATCGCCGTAGCGATCCCGCAGACAATCCGTAAGGGCTTAGCACTGTTTCAACAAGGGATTACCGACGCGTCCCTAAGCCGAGCGATACGCGATCCCGTTGCGAACCTGCGTGCGACGCGGGGACAAACATTTAAATTGCCAAGATTACGCCAAGTGGCTGCCATATCATGTTACAACACCATTCGTGGACTAGTAATTGTTCGACAATATTTGTAACCAATGTTTCTCGTCCATCATTTCCAAACTCAACAATTTCGAAACTTATTAAGACTGTCACATACACAATTTCACTTTAGGTGTAATTTATATTTAATTGTTTAATATTTAAAACATTGTTTTATGATTTTACATATAATGTGTTTTTATATAAATCTTTATTGAACGAAGAGTATAGGACACTTTTAGCGACGAAAAGATATCCTTTTTTCCTTTTATATAAAAGGGAAAAAATCGCGCAAATGGCCAGCGCAAAGGTATACAAGGTACAGGAAAAAAGAACACACGTTCCACGTATCGATTCAGTCAAGGTTTCAGCTTTATCGCCCGTCACGACGAACATGCCTCAAAATAGGATAAAAAAAAAAAAAAGGAAGAGAAACGCGCAGGAAAGAAGAACGGAAGCGCAACTAGGATCCCTTGTATCACCTCGCTTCGTGTGTGCGAAATATTTTCTTTTTACGCGAGACGAGAGAACTTTTCTTTGCTCTCTCTCTCTATCCTGGCACGAGCCAGATCGCCGAGTAAAACGGCCACCCCTCGTTTCGCCAGCGCGTTTCCTCTCGTGTCCGCAGGGATTCATAAGAAAAGTTACGTACTTTAGGGTGGAGGCACCCTTCTTTCGAAAAAGCGCCGACTCGTTTTAGCTTTCGATCCGCTCGTTCGAGTAAACGCCCGGCTTTTTTGGGATCAGCCGTTTTTTCTCTCATCTCGTGTGTCTCCAGGAGAGAGATTGCACTTTTTTTGTTGTTCATTTAATAGTACTTTTGTTTGAAAATTAACTTTTTGTCCGAACTCACTCAAGTGTCATTAAGTTTTCTTTTAATATTGTATAAATTTTTTACACGCGTAAAATTAAAAACTGTTTGCTTATTTAAAAAAAAATGTTTAAACACAAGATGTATATTTAGATATATTGCACTTTCGCCGTATGTTTTCTTCCGTCAATCTTATTAATAATTCTTTGACGTTTGCTCTCCACAAGGGAAAATAACTTATTTCCTCGTTCTCCGATATATGTGTAAATGTCGTCCCGAGACACCTGAGCAACAATTTTATGCGACGAGGTAAAATTATATTTCTCGAGTTTCGGAATCCTCTCGCATCTCGAGCAGACACCGCACAAGTGAGAGCTTACGGCCGTAAAAGTTTATTGCCTTTCCTTTCCGTACCTCGCTCCTTTCCCGGTCTCCGAAGGGATGAGACTTTGTCGCTCACCCCCACCCGAAGGAAGATGAGTCCTGACACGCGGCCATTTGCACGTGCTCGTGATATTTCTAGATGGCACCTGCACCTGTGTGCCTACGCAACGTTCTATCTCTTTATTTCACCCTCTTATACACGGAGAATACATCTACTTTAATCGCTTTATGGCGAGACACCGCGCTACTTTCACGCGCATTTAAATATGTACGAATGTGCTCGATCGATATAACTCCCTGGTTATAATCCGTCAGATATTGTCAAAATACATCGATTAGACTCGCGTACACACAAATTAGAGACATATCTCGACAATCATCTGTTTTATTCCATTTATTTACATTTTTTTTCTTCACGAGAAATGTTCTTTTTTCAACCGACGCGCAGTATAAAATATTTATCTCTGTAAAGGACTTTTTGTCGAAAGATTAAAGCAGAATTGTTACATCTTGCAATTTTGAAAACAGAGAAGACCTTGGATGAGACGCAAAATTAGTTTCTGCAAAATCGCGAGCGATTCATTCCGCAGTGTCGCTTCATAATCGCGTCGCAGTCGAGCCTCGATGTTGCGAACGACAGGAAAGGTCGAGTGTGTCGGGGGATTAATTCCGGGCGTTTGTAATTCGAATTGAATTTACCGCCGCGGAAACTACGTGGCAACGAACGAACGGACAGACGGACGGACGGACGAACGAACGAGTGAACGAACGAACGAACAGGGTCGGCAGGCCTGGGCTTTTGCGGATGAATAATGGAGGCTCCAATGAGATTTTCCAGTTCGCCGCGGGGCACCGTAATATTAGCTTACCGTCGTCGTCGCGACTCTAACGCGCGACGCGTCTGAAACGAGAAGCGCACAACTCGACCCCGGGGTTTATGTTCGACCACCCTCATGCAGCTATGCTTTTGTTTATTTTTTTTTTTTTCACTCAACTATCAACGGAGAACAAACGCAGAAAAAATAACACGATGTTTAAAGGGAATGCGCTCGGACAGAGACGAAGATTTACGCGCTCGAATAACTTTTTGTTTTTAATGACATTGTGTTTGATGTATCGTCAACGCTCTTTGACTTAAGTTGCACTAAGAACTGTGTATTTGCGCAGCAAGTATAGGAGTTAAAGTAGAAAGGAGCTTGATGCTGTCTTCAGAAAGATGAATTATTTCGCCGACAAGTTCCATGTATCTCAATTGACCACCGCTTAGTTTTGCAAGACGGAGCGTAACTGGATAATACAACCGGGCATTGCCATCGATCAGATGAATGGAGAGATAGCGCGAAAGGGAAAGTAAGATCGAAGGAGCTGGCGGCAACTTGCGCGACAGTGCCGGCGAGAAAATTGCTTTCGGTCTGGCTTTTCGCGACACTACCACTTCGGAAAGGGAAAGGGAGTTGTCGGCGAAAGGCTCGTCACCATTCGGGCGAGAACTCGACCCTTAAAGAAACGAGAAACGAAAATGTATTTCCGGATGTATACCGGCAAATCGAAAAACCTGAACCGGCGATTGTGCGAACGCGCTTTCGTCGCGTCCCGCTCGACGCTGAATGGACCACCGTTCGGCTAAATTAGAAAAATTACATGGGAGAGAAAAAGGCGGAACGCGCGAAGGGAGATTATTTCCAGAGAGCTAAAAAATACGAGATACCATCTGTTGGAAGAGATTTTTTCTTTCTCGCGAGACAAAATTATTTTCTCTTGATAACTGCAATAGATAAATTATAATTTTAATTTTATATAAAATTATAATTTTATATATATTTCAGAAATACAAAACTATACACATCTAGAATTCTAACAAAGAGCTCCGTGTTATTTTCATACTCAGGCCGATAAAGACGTCGCGGTTCGTCGATCTTATGTACAACATAACTTCGTGTCGCCCTTCTTGTCCTCATTCCTCCGACAATATTTGCATTGTTCCGGTATAGTTCAGGCGACCCTCGTGTCCATCCCTTTTCACCGGTACGTTATGAGAGAGAGACGAGGGAGAGACGCGGGGAGAAGTAGCATCAGGGTCCTCGTAAATCCATTTATTTATTTATTTATGTGCCACGGGGGGAGGCTCAGAGATCGACGAGGGGGTGCGAGGCGCGGCTTATAGCCGACGCATGCATCGAACCAGGAATCCCACGGGAGCGCCCCGTACAGGATGAGGGGATGGCAAAAGTCACGGAGAACGCGCGTGGATATTCGACTACGTCTTCAGGAGTGTGATCCTGGCTCTCTGCTCGTCGTATATATTAGATATTTACTTATTTACGCGTTCGATACACAAAAAAGAAACGATATTCCCGATACAAAAACTGATTTCTGTTCACTGTCAGAATTTTGCGAAATATTTTCACGTTTCGGATTTAAAGTCACATTTTATAAAGTCTGTTCGATATATAAATATTGACAAAAAATCAATAATTGATATAAATATTTTTATTTCATTTTTATTTTATTAATATATCAAGCTTGGTTGTCGCAGATATTACGATCGATAGGACGATAAGAGAACACTCTGTGTGACGGATGTAAATTCTCTCGAGGCATCGCGGCTTGAAACGAAAATGGTGTTGTGCCACTTAGACGCGGAGAGAGGAATCTCTCTCGATCCCCATGACCGTGACACACCGCGGCGTTTTTTTTTTCTCGCGATAGCACGAGACAGACCCTCGTTTTTAAAGCGACGGCCGTATTTAGAATTACGCCGTCTGACTCGGCTTTCCGACAGAGTCGATATCTTCTCGATGACGTTTAAAAAAGTCGATTCTAATGTATTAACGATTTAAAATGCGAGTTTTGTAACCTTAAGAATTTGAGACTTTGTGCATAAACTTATTTTTATATTTTAAATTAAGTTGCTGTGAAAACTGCAATGACTTACCCAGTTCGTCAATTTCTGTCTACGTTCGTAGAGACGTTGTTGGAGCTTCGGTCCAGGACCCGAGAGAAAAGCCTTCACCAGGCTCCGTGTTCTTTCCAGGTGATTCGGAGCGACAGCTTCGACTTGCGCCAGGTACTTCTGCAGAGTCGTCTCGAGGTCCGGAACCGGAAGATTCGGTAGAGCATCCTCCTTCTGCAAATCGAACGAACGACGGAAATAGATCATTACCGCGAGAAAGAAGATAGAAATGAATAGAATGATGTATTTAATACGATAAGTGATGTGAGAAATGAAGTTTTCATTATTATATTTCTTGCCCTCTTTTCATTTCTCAAAACATTTCACTAATTTTTCAGAAAGCTCGAATAATTTATGTTGTTTACATATTTCAACATTTGTCAGATATAATTTTACATATTGTAACGCATAGAAAAACACGCGACGTCCGAGTCAGAATCGCCGGAGACGAATAGACGACCTGGAAAACGAGATGACACAGGCCGACCGGAAATTGGCAGACGGAAGGGTCACGAACTGTATTGCGGCCTCTTTCCCGTACCGTCCGTATATTCGTTGCCCTTTGCGAGGGCCACCGCGATTGTAAAATAAAGAATCAATCGAGAAACGAAGCGTGCCTCTGGTGTAGTAAGGGCCCTTAAACCTAGCACGGTTGGTTGAGCGGAATCCCCTTTTGCAGGCCTAACAAGACCAACTTTGCGATCCGAACACCCTCGTCCTTCAGCTTGAGTGTTTCCGGCGAACTCACGTGAGCGAAAGCAGCGAGAGAAGGACTGTCACTCTGCAATGGACTTTACTCCCTTTTTACTAAAATCGCGTGTTTATGAGCTCATTAGCCTTCGGTCCGGCCATTTTGTTGTAAACAATATGGAATCCTCTCGTTTATGAAACTTTAATTGGTTTGTTGAAACAACAATATTCTCGACAATTTTGCTTCCACATTCGTGGAAAGAGAAATTAGCAGATAATCACAGTCCGCTCATCTTTCACTTTTATTAGAAAGAGCAAGTTGAAGTTCTTCGATTGAAAATTCGTTAAATATTTGTCAAAGAGAAATCAAGTGGAATTTGATGAAAGAGACGTAGAAATTACATAGACGCACTCTTGACTTGTGTCACCTTAGCTACAAAATGTCGTACCACCTTCAAGTTCTAGACGAACTTTCTTCGGGATAACTTTCCCATGTGACATTATTCCTCACAAATGAAGTTCTGCCGTATTCGTGGAACTTGTTACTATGTATTATATAATACACGAGTCGCGCGAATGTCGCGATCAAAGGACTCGGGGACACGCGCTCGCGCGAGAGGAAACGATTTCGGATCTCGAAAATCGAGAGAGCGTGGAGGCCTCTGGAGAAGATGGAGTAGGGGTCGTCCGAGAGGGTGTGTAAGGTCGTTAGTGAAGTTTCGAGCGGTGCATAGCAATGAGCCCTGAAAAGGGGGCGGAAAACCTCCTGGGAATCCGGACACCCGTTATACGGAAGGCGGAATGAAAACGAAGGGCGTGTGTCGCGCGCGCCACTCTCGCTCCGAAGCTACGTGCGTGCAGAAACAGGGAACGAGAAACTGACTCATGCCGCGCAGGATAATCGAACTCGTTACGATCCGTTCTCCGGATTCGTTTCGTGCGTGGAATCGCGTATCGTTTCTCATAATGCGCCGATTGGCCAGATTGCATCGATATACCTTGTATTTTATATAAATGGTATCACTTTGTGTTCGCAGTAACGCCAAATTGAAAATAAACTGTGGAAAACGTAGTGTTTGATAAAATGAATATTTGTGAAACAAAAGTTAAGTTACGAACAAAAAAAATACAGCAAAAAAGTATTTTATGTGTGAAGTGACAAGGAAAATACATAAAAAACTGTAAGAACAAACTTATAACGTGACGTAAAAAAACAAAAGAAAAAAAGAATAGAGGGAAACGAGGAGTAAAGGGTATGTCACTTACTGTCCAATAATCCTGTCGAGGAGTTAGATCGATAAGAGCGATCGACACGGACCGCGAAACAAATGCCGGGGTCGACTCGCGACACTCCTTATCGATGCAAAACAGCGCGGAGGGTCGTAGCAATTAAGAGATAACAAGGTTTTCCCCCCTCGGCACCCTCTTCCCCAATTAGTAATACTCCTGTTGTACCGTATACCGCTAGATGCACGAACACCACTCTCTTCTTTCGTCTTTCTCTCGCTTTTTCGATCCACCGTGTTTGTACGTGTGCCGCGACAGTCCACTAGGGACTACAGGAGATTGCGAGATGTTCATGTAAAAGAAGCTACACATTATCTAAGATGTGCTCTCGGATGAAACTGCGCGCACAAAATTCTAGACAATTTCAAAAAAATTTCCTTAATTTTCTCATACACATCTCTTCAATTGACATTATAATTCCGTTTGCAATTACGCAAACGCTCGAGCTAACTGAAAGAGAGGTTAAATAGCTTAATAAGGATGGAAGCACGTACAGCTAATTGAGATTGCAAAAAAATGAATAAGCAGTCGATAGTTCGCCAGGGAGAAAATTTTATGCTGAGCGAATTACACGCTCCGGTTGTCTGTTATCTGAAAAAGAGAAGAAAAGAGATAGGGACACAACGGACGACGAGAGAGAAGGTTGGATGCCGGTGGACAGGCAATTATTTCGAATTCAGTACGTTTGAATGGCAGCTACGTCCGATTGAGTATTATTGAATCGGGCAAACGAGGGTGCTTGATAGAAGTCAGCCGAGCGTTGTTCGGACTTGGATGCTGATTAGTATCGCGTACGGACGCGCGATCGCCATAAACACACGTTGCGCAATTATGAACGGATTGATTAGAGTGGCAACTGCAACTGCCATTATCAGCCTGTATTTATCGCAATACCATGCACTCTGAATACGCGCGCGAGTTTACCTGCATGCTATAACATTAACACTAACAAGAATGTACGTTGAAAATGAAAAAATTAAAAATCGAGTTTAAAAGGTTTTTTTTTTCAACTTCTCGCGAGTTTGCTATAATTCTCTAATTCTTAACTTTTTAATTTTCTCACTTTAAAATAGAAACTTTTCTGTTGTTCGTGTTTTATTTATTAACAGAAGAAAAATGAGGAATTAAAATACTGCTATTAAGATACGTATGTTGAGTTTTATTAACTCGCGTAACTTCTTTATAATCTCCCGGGAATACTCCTCCGCTCATGCGTTAACGAACCGCCCTGTTTCGCGCGGAGATCGCTCTTGAGGAGGAAAATAAGTTTTTCCACAGCGGCGACGAAGACTAAGAAAACTGAATGATTGCTAGGGGCACAAAAGTTCGCGCCAATTTCTTTGCAGAAACGACGACGATCAAAGTCAGATTACGCGACGAGGATAAGCGAGATTCTTCTCTTCGCAATATTCCTCTACGGGACTTAAAAAGGACGCCGAGGGCGTTCGTCTTACCGGCGTTTCGTCCTTCTTTCCTCGTTAGCGCGATTCTCTCGCAAACTTAATGATGTTTGCCGGGGAAGGAATGAAGCGAGCTAACTGCCTCGGCATTTCGCAGGTTTAAATTTCTCCGATGCAGCACTTGTTACGTTTGTACAAAATATTTTTTATATATTTCGAAATTCCGCCGCTTTTCTTGCTCCCGTATACAATTACTGCAAATTTCAAGAATTTCAATGGTTTTTAATGAGCAAAATGAATTATATTATAATATAAAAAATTACATATAATCACGCGAGATGCTCAAATTGTGGGGATAAAATAATTTTAACGAAAGACATGAAACACACACCCGCGCGTGCCCCGCGGCGGCGTTCCGACGTAACGCAAACAGCGGCAAACCGAGCAAATTGGCAAACAGTCGGGGATGTGCAACCGTGCGAAGCAATTACGGATTTCGCGTGAACGACGCACAAACTCTTTGTGCGTCGGCGAAGGGCGCGGAGAGGGTTTTTCCGTCCTATTGCAGTGGCGTAACTACTCGGCGCGTGTCTTGAGACAAATACGAGAGAGCGAAATCCACTTATATCGCAAAAGAGAAATGAAAATCGCCAAGTTTATTGAAATTTTTTGTATAAAGCTTCTTGAAGCTTTAGGATAAACGTTGAGTTAAATTATATTCAAATTATATTCAAGTATTTTGTCGTCTTTTAAAGATTATTAGATTTTTATTTGCAAACAAGTTTTTTTTATATATTTTGCTATAAAGTTGAATTTATTCGAAGTTTTATTACAAAATATTTTCAAAGAAAAAAGTAATAATTTTCGAGCTTCTTTTTGTAGTATGTCTGCCTATGTCTGCGCCACTGGATCAAGCTGAACCTGGTTTGAACCAGGAACAGGCGAACAGTAATTGGAGAGCGGCGCGGGTGGGGATTACGCTTGCGTTTCTAATGAGGCGACCGAGAACTTGACCCCATGGAAGAATGTCTCGCAACCCTAGCAAATTTGTCTTTCCGATTTCTATCTAGGAAAATGTCGCTAAATCGCTAAGTTGCTACGCATCGCAAAAAATACACGACCTTGAAGAAAAAATTTAAAAAAATAGCGTGCGCGTTACTCGACACAGCGCAATCTCGTCACGTCACGTCGAAGTCACGCGGATTCGCGTGTTCCTTTTGTCATGTAGCTTCTCGATTTTTATTTACGGCTCTCAAGGGCTGTAGTTATCACGTGACATGAATAAGCAAACCTCACTCCCTCATTACTCGCATTACTCGTTTCTTTTGGCATAGAAAGAAATCGATGTTGGAATAAAATGACGGAAAGAAGAACAAGGTTTTCTAAAACTCTTAAAATAGCTGTTGTATAATAAATCAAGATTTTATCAAAAGAGTCAAGTTAAGAAAACAAGCAAAGAGCATGTACTGTGAAAATTTCTAAAACGAATGTTCCATCGTACTGAAAACAATCACGATATATTTCATTGTCTGCATTGTTTTCCGTAAGAAATTCTCCTCACTTTCTTTGGAGAGCGAAATTACTCGGAAGTGACATTCTCTCGTCAGTATGGTTGCAAACGGGACATCTGATAACAGTCACACGTGCGAGAGCGCGACGTCGTCTTTCGGTCGGAAGCACAAATTTCCGTAGATTTAGTTCCGTTGCGGAGTAATTTGGCAAGCAATTAAGAGAGATAGATAGATAGAGAGAACGAGAGAGGACCGATAAAACCAAGCGAGATAAATAGACAACAGAGAAGCCGAGAAAGAGTCGCTAGATATAACGCTGGCAGGACCCACCCTTCAATTATCCAGACGCGCGTTTTTATGGCAGCCGGTTTGGCTTACACCATTAGCAACCCGATATCGATGAGACACGATGAGCTGTAGACCCTTCCTTGTCGACGATTTGTTTTTGTTCGTGCAACTTTAAACTTCTTAAAACACTCGAGCGTGACCCGCGTCTTGCGCATTTATTACGGGACCTTCTCGATTTTCGCGATTTCGATTTGGCACTTTAAATTTTAGAAATTTGTCAAATCGGCTGATATACATGTTTGACAAATACATGTATATTTATATATAAATGTAACATAAACTTGATTTTTATCACGGTCTGTAATAATAATTGCTTTTCTTCAATTTTAAAGTTGTTATTTTTCTCGAACAAATAATTTGCTCTTTTTCACGTACATTTATGTAATAGGCACAAACAGATAGCACAAACAGAATTAGAATCAACCCCCGAGCGAAACTTTTCGAATTTATTTCTCGGCGAATAAACTTTGCGATTCCCGTTGAATACGTATACCGCACGCAATGCGCATGTTGCGCGTATTTACGCACATCCTCGAGGGCAGCTTCAGAAGTTTGCGCTTAATCACGAAATGGACTTGGATTGGAAATGGCAAACTCACTCACTCACTCTCTTTCCCGACTCTCTCTCGGCCGAGTTGCGGAGTTTAGTTAGCGACACTCGTCGCGCTTTGAAGTTCAACAAGCCCTTCCTGTCTGCTCTTCCCTCGATCGCGCTTATTAACGAAAATGGATCGCGAATGTACCACGGGAGCATCTCGAAGCGTAGTTAACGAACGATGCTTATCGCAAAGGCATTACGGCGCCTACGAGCGTTAAAGAGCTCTTTGACTTTCGAGATCATTTGCATCTTGTACTGAAATTTTTACGTAATTGGCTAATCGTATCGAGTTGCTTTAATGTTAAAATTACCCTAGTCTTGGAGTCTACGCGTAAAATAAATTTAGCGAAGGAACACTCAGGTTTGAAAGCAACAAACAAGTCGAGGATTTGAAAAAGACTTTACTTTTCTCGCAAACATGAAGATCAATTATTGAGAACAATCGCCAGCAGAGACGAGATCAAATTTCGACGAGTTGCATTTTTCTTCATTTATGAACGTCGGAAAAAAGCATAACTTCCATTAGGACCGGGAAACACATTTCCTCGGACTTTTCTCCACGAGGCACGGATCCTTATTTTCAGAAATGGTCGAGAGAGCTAGAGAAGGTAAGAGTCCAGTTCCATTTCGCCTACCTAGGGAATTGTTTCGCATCAAGCTCGGCGATGTTACATGATGTGAATCGAAACGCGATTACGAGTGACGGTGAATTTAGACCGCGCGTGATATAATGCCAAGTGTAAAAAAAAAAAAACAAAGATTCGCTTGAACTGAGCATCAAGTCAGTCATGATACGACTCTTAGAAAATCAACGTCTGCCCAACGGCGAAAGTTTCTACTGCAATTATTCGTGCCAATATGATACACTCGATTGAACGTATTCGTTGGTGATCGAAACTTAGGTTTTAAAATTCTATCGATAGATTTGCGAGTTTATGTCGAATCATATTGGAAGGGTCGTGAAAAAACTCAGTCATCGCTGATAATAGGACAGAAATGCGTTACTCCGCGTGTCATAATAAAGCGGGTAGCGGATGACAGATGGCACGTGACTCACGCGTGCACTACCCCCGGTGCGATTCGTAAATAAATTAGCCGCTATCGGATCTCGTGATAACGCGTTATTTACGACCGTCTCGTGATGATGCAAGTACGAGAACTTGAAAAAATTTAATAGAGAATTATTATTTACTATGTAAAATCACTGTCTTTAGTTTATCCGCGAGTTATTTGTTAAAGAACTGTATTAGTTACGATGTTTTCTATAAAACTTCTGTTAAAAATATAGTTTAATTTAAAGTATTTACTTAGGTCTGCGAAAGTACTTTTGTTTTTACTGAAGTTTCGATATAAAAGTATCGTGGCTATAATTCCATCCCTACTTGCAGGTAAAGAGAAAGCCGAGCGTTCTGCTGTGCTTAATGCAATACAAAGGTTCGGACGAGGGCATCACGGATGCATTCAGGTAGAATAAGTGGACTTGCGGCTCGCCGCTTTAACGCCTACTCTGAACCCCACTTGCCGACGCGTGTCGATCACGAATCGCGATTTTAATCGTGCTTGACGGCACGTTAGCCGATCTCAAAGCTAGCGTTGATCAGTCGAGCGTCAATTAAATTTAATTTCCGATTGAAAATATTTTAACATTTATATAAGAGGATATACGACACGATGTACGTGATATTAAAAAAAAAATAATAAATTTTATGTGAAAATGATGCGCTATTAATTTTTGAGACTTGTATCGACGAGTACTGTCGTTTTTACTCGTTAAATTTATCGATTCTTTGGACATACACTAAGAAGCTTTAGAGATGATCACCTTTAATCGTTTAAGCTCGACGAGCAATCAAAATGTTCATAAAAGATACAATGTTTTTTTTTACGTATTTTCATGTAAGTGGATTAATATCTGGAATGAGAGGTATGGTAACACCTGCCGATCGATATCGCCGACAATATAGTTACACGTCTCACACGTGTGCCTTTTTTTCACGTTATATACTTCCAGCGAAGAGTGATTTACTAATTTCAGATCCCTTTCTTTCTGCAAGAGCTTCGTGAAATCAAAGACATTCTCGCTCGCGTCGCGCTGAGAAACGAAAATCCAATATAAAGCCAATATCAGAAGTGACGAATACACTTCCACCTCCCTCGCATAAGTCACTCTTCATTTTTCTTCTTTTCCTTCTTATTCTCCGCCTTCTCGCAAAAGTAATTTTCTTATGGGATGTCTGGAATTTCACTCACTATATACTCTTTGTGAGCGAATGTAAGGCAGTAATTGATGCAACACACTATAGGACTCGACTTTATAGACTCGCATATCCTTCGGGGAATTAAAATGTAAACTGATTAAAAAATATATTTCATTAAATGTTCTCTAATTACGTGTGTTTTTATTTGATTTATTTTTACTAAATTTACTAAAACATTGTCGTTTGTACGTAGTGCGACTAAATTATTTGCAGTGTTTGAAGTGTATAAAGTGTTGATTTTGTTTGTTTGTTTTTTTTTTTTTTTTTTTTCGATATATTTGCAACGTGTTTTTGTAAAAGCATATGTAAACTGGGTCTACGCGTCTATTTCCGTGTGTGTGTGTATGTGCAACGTCACAGTTAATAATTAAATCGCACGTGCCATTTGTAACGTCTATGTATTTTCCATATTGTCTTCTAAATATACACAACGCGAGTATACGCGAGTGTCACGAAAACAGAGTGACGTGATGAAAACGGCAGCTGTGGAAACACGAACGCAACAAAGTGCTCGCGTAAAATACGTGAGTGCGAATTTAATAGCGACGTGAAAAGACGCTTGCAGCGTCAGATCGACGAGATTAAAGTTTAGAGAGAATACTCAACCTTATTAAATGATCCGTAGTTGGCGGCAGGATTTACTACAATTTCTTTGGCCGGCACCTGCGATGCGCGAACGATAATTCATTAGTACATCACGTTGATTAAATCGACAATTAATGCTAATGACATTAACAAGACGTCAGAGTTATACAGTAATCAAATAGACAGTTAAATCGTTCGATTTTATTTATTAGATCACATTTCGGTATCTTGCGGAAAATATTTTAAAACACAGAAATATCGTTTTGCAAATAAAGTCATAAAATATTTTACAATAATAGTTTTTATATATTTTAAAAAAACTTTTGATGAAATGTTTTTATATTTTAAAATATAATATTTGTTTATTATTAAAACGTTTTTAGACCAATATTTTCATGCTTGGAAAATGTAAAAAATAAAACTCTCTCTTGTGACCCACGCACATTATGAAGTGAACTATATATCGCGTGTGAAAACACGTGTTGCCTTCGCATGTTATATAATATCCGTAGGATTTTCATGCAAAAGTTTTCCTTAAAGGAGAGAGATGTTTCGCACCGAGAAAGTTTGCCGATGAACTTTCCGTTAACGATTTTCCTGACCCACACGAGAGATCTGATATTTTTACCTCGTATTATCGTCGGCTAACGGTGTATTTTTGGTTTGTTCTTAATTCCCTTACTTAGTGAAATTCATTATCCCAACTTGCGCATCAACATATTTGTTCTTCTCTTTCTTACACGACATTTCAGTACAACTCAAAGTCCATACACTATTTTTCGAGTAAACTGGCTGTTCATTTTCTTTATTCATCTTTTTATTATTGCAATCTCGTGTTAGAACTCACTTGCGATCAGATAAAATTGACGCGACGTCTGTTTTACTTTACTATTTCATACTGTGAATACTTTCAATGACAAAAGAAATGCAAAGTACATAATAAATTCTTTTGACATCAAAATATGCAAAAAATTCTGAGATATTACGCGTTTTCGAATCGTCTCATTGAGAAATATGCTGTCGAGCGAAAGTGATATATTTCATAAGTAAATTTGCATCCTTCTCCCTGAGGCGAACAGGCAGGTGAGACCTTCGCTTCTTCTCTGTTATCTACACCAATCCCCGCAACCGTCGCACTACCTCGAGGGCACGGTTGATCCTCGTCCGTGTTGGAAATGTAAATCAAACCGAGGCCGAACGAGAGCCGCGCGCAACACCCCTCGTCGCGCGTTTCGCACATTGCCCCGGGGCGAAGAGTATGTAAATGACACGGGACGCCGCGCGCGTCAGATACGATCTCGTTACCAGCGCGACAGACGCGAGATCGAGGGGTAGGTCCAGTGAGAAGAATTTATTGCACGTGAATCAACGCGTTCTTGCGAAAAGTCGAGATCGAGCAAAACGCTCGCGAGTATTAATCGAACGTCTCTGAAATGGAAAACGATTCTTGGATTCCACCTGCAATGTCATTTGTGAAATCGCGTTTCTCAGAGAGATTGCAAACTATTCCCGCATGGAAATCGGAATCCATTATATATATTCGATGCATTTTACGTATACATTACCGCTGTGTGACTGTTTGCTAATAATGTCGTTCAATAAACAACAGATGTATTGAAGGTCTTGATCGAGCAAAAGTGTGGTTGGTAAATATATTTACAATAATTTCAAAATACAATTTTACGAAACGTTTTGTCTCCTACTTGGGACTTCTTCAGTCGTAAGATTACATGATTACGCAGAAACAAAAATCATAACGAGAATATAATATTTAGACAAACATAAAATAAATTAAACGCTGATGTTATTTGTTAATAAAATTATTATAGAGATTCTGCTCTCATAATGTCTGTGCTCCAATGATAAAAGAATGTTATACATTACAGCCATAAAGTTGTCACTGGTAAAAAAGGAGTCCTGGAAAAGCACACACAATTGAGAGAGAGAAACGCAAGTATAGTAAACCGTTACAAAACAATCACATAACTTACAGTATATCGATGTTACGAGTCGACTGATGTGTGAAGACCAGAGGCAGGTATATATATGTTTATCCCTACCAAAGATAACTTAGTAAAGATAAATAAGTCGATGTCATTTAAAGCTGTAGCTTATTTAATAATTCGGAATACGAACTGTCAAGCATCTCCAAATCATTAATCAAGTTGAGACCATGAGTTTGTTTTTTGATATAAATCATCTCAGATGTTAAACGTTTTAAGTAATTTGGTTCACGGTCTAAGACCGACACATTGTTCCAATTAAAAGTATGATTGTTATCCAAAATATGACTAGAGATGACCGACAATCGCGTAGACCGGATATTATTTTTGTGTTCGTTGATTCTAGTGTGTAACTGCCTACCGGTCTGTCCCACATATGACGCTCCGCAATCATTACAATCAAGCTTATATACTACATTCGTATTGAAGTCTCGCGGGGTGTTGTCCTTGTGGACTCTGATTAGATTACTAAGTCTATTAAAGCATTTGTAACCGATTAAGTAGTCAATGTTGTTGAACAAACTCCTTACAGACTCTGATATATCTTTAATATACGGGAAAACAACAAGGTTTCTATCATTAAGGCGTTCAGATTTATTGTTGTCAAAATTAAATTCAGTAAATATCAGTCTCTTAATTCTAGTTGTAATACTCTCGAAAATCAGACCGAGAGGGTAACCATTATCTAATAAAGTATTGATGCAAAAGATGATGTTTTTCTCATGAAAATCAGGATGTGATAGAAGTAAGGCCCTGTCAATAAGACTGTATATGGTACCTTTTTTATGGCACATAAGATGGTGTGAAAAAAATGACAGATATCTCCCCGAGTACGTTTTTTTATGGAACCAATCTATCTTAATGCAGTTGTTTGAGATAATAATAGATAAATCTAGAAAATTAATACGGCAATTCTGTTCTTTTTCAACTGTGAATTTTAATCTGTCATTGAAGAAGTTGAAAACTTGTACAATGTGATCAACATGGTTCATGGGAGCTGCCATAAGAATATCGTCTACATAGCGATAGTAAAAAGGAAGATGTATTCCGATTTTTTGAAGAGCTTCGATTTCTAAGTCTTGTAAAACAAGGTCAGCAATAATCGGTGACAATGGCGATCCCATGGGCATGCCGTGAGTCTGTTTGTAGATAATGTCATTAAATGTAAAATAAGTTGAAGTCAAAATGAAAGAGATCGCAAGTAAAAATTTATCCTGTGGGATGGAAGTTTTTTTGCTGATAAAGTACCATCTATTTTTTAAGCTCTTCAAAGCCAAGTCAGTAGGGACATTGGTAAACAAAGACACTACGTCCAATGAGACTAGAACAACATCATTATCAAGTCTGATACCCGAGAGTTTTTTGTATAAACTAAAACTGTTTTCTGCACTACTTTTAGCTAATGGAATGCTATTAACAATTATCTTATGCAGAAAAACAGCAAAGGAGTAGAGAGGAGTGTCAATGGAA
>NW_018020632.1:0-41834 GCF_002006095.1 Pseudomyrmex gracilis
TAGGCAGGAATTAGAAGTATATGTTAAGAATTTCTTAAGTTAGGGTTATAGAGGTAGGAATACAAATGTAAAGCGCTAATTAATAAGAATAGTAAGATAGGTAAATAGGATAGGTTTAAAAATAAGTGAAAATGCATCTGCACTGATTTATATAAATCACTGCATATGCATATAGATGTAAGATTTAAGTATATTTATGTACATGTAAGGTTAAATTACATTTATTGTGTAAAACATGTAAAAGAATGAAATAGTAGAAAGGATACGAACTGTATAAAAAAATCATGACATATTAAATACAATTTACTTCACAGAATTACTCTGTGCAATGAAGAGGATGATATACAATAAATGTAATTTTACCACAATCATTGATGTAAGTAAATGTTTTGCATTGAATTATGTATCTATTATGTATTGTATTATATTGTAATACCGTATAAAAAAAGAAAGAAAATTGTAAAATGAAAATTGAAAAATTTGTAACATCCACGACATATGAATATTAATAAAACAATAGAAAATGAAATTGCAACACTTCTTGAAATTGCAACTTTTCACACATTATATACTTGTGCACCGTTATTTAAAATAACTTTAATAATTTAAAATAAATAACTTAATGTATATATATATTTTTTTATATATTTTGTAATGTATCTATATGTATATATAGTGTTAAAAATTAAAAAAATAAAAAAATTAGATTTATAAAGTGGCAGCAAGTGATGTAAAAGGAGATGATACCTGATTTCTCACTCCATGAATTCTGATGCTGCTCGCTGAATTCTTATCTTCTTGACAATCACATATATGTTGTGTGCAAAGTTGCAGATTTTTATTTTATCCTCTATTCTTCTTTCAAATCGGCCAGTTTACTTTTCTCGAGACAAACTAAATCGACGTCCGCGGCATATTCGTCTGCTCGGTATTCATCTGTAGAAGTGCGAAATATATAGTAATTTTTTAATATCTAATGACAATAGCAAAATATACGATGATCTAAGGCAATAGTACTTACTTGATTACACTTCATTCTGTTCCGTAAAGTCTTATTCTTTTACAGTCGCGTCACAATCAATCGTATAGTTGCGGCAACACGCGAAATTTCGTTCCGAGTTCCGCGAAAAGCGCGAATCGCACTGTAAAGCTTGCCGATATCAGCGAGTGCGCGATGATAATTTTGTATCAATAGGAACATCCTATTTGTTCGCACAACATATTTGCGCGCGAGACATAATAATAATCACGAAAAATACGAACCAATTCGAAAGAAGTTCTTCCCGCGTCGGTCGATTTTTTCGCGCGCGTTTATAGATGCGTGAACAATCGGCCGCGAGACAACTTTACTCGTTGATTACGACGATTACGAGTGAATACGCGCGATACTAATTATGCGTCACTACGAACACCCGACGCGCTTTACGACACGCATATGCAATCGATATTCGCGCGCGAAACAACAGTAATCGCGAGAGAAACGTGTAACGTAGTTTTCCGCTCCTCGTCGCGCGTCCGCCATGATTGCCCGCTTTTTCAAGTGTATCGAAGCGCGCGATATTTCGATAATCGAAACATCGATAGAATCGACGCGCGCGGGCAAAGCGCGCGCACACGGAACAGAACCAAATCAATCGGTAAGATATCAGTTTTATTCATGTAGTTCACAAAACATAGATGTCGCGGCGTTCGAAGAACGAAGAACTTGTAACATTGTTCAGAGTCGGGTTTCTCATCATCAAGTTCCTTTTGAACGTAGCTTACTATTTGACAGAATATCGGTTTGTGATTGGCTCGTTTCCTCAATGCTGTTTTCTTGAGTTTTCTTTGCGCTTTGAAGATTTATCGTGCGTTCTCGGCTTTACATCATGGACATATGTATACGTGTCACACGCGTGTCACCGGTGTTTGACAACGTTTACAGAAGATTTTGTTGAGAAATTCTCACATTCTTGTGGTGCTTCGAACGAACGTTGTCAAAAATGACTGCGTTGACAGTATTGCATAAATTCTGGTTGGAGTACGGAAAAACCACGCCGAAGAAACTTAAAATTATCGACGCGTACTTGTTGTACGTGTTCCTGACGGGGGTTATTCAATTCGTATATTGTTGTCTCGTGGGCACGTTTCCTTTCAACAGTTTCCTGAGCGGTTTCATATCCTGCGTGTCCTGCTTTATTCTAGGAGGTAATTACAGTGTATTACACACTTGCTGCATTGCCTTATTATAACTCGCATAAATTGAGCTTTTTTTTAACAATTGTACTTACAATTGCTAGAAACGTCATATAGAATTTTGGATAATTTTGCACATTTATGCTTCGATATTTCGGAGTCAGTAGCTCACTGCGTATTTTGTTCCAGTTTGTCTTCGATTGCAAGTCAATCCACAAAACAGAAGTCAGTTCCACGGCATAAGTCCGGAAAGAGGATTTGCAGACTTCATTTTTGCACATGTTATTCTACATATTGTTATAATGAATTTCATTGGTTGAAGAATATGTGATATAAAAAAAAAAAACAGATCATATAAATATTACACTTTACACATTAGAGAATAAATTATTTCTGATACATAAATGCTCTGTGCTTTTGTACTCATATGGCTCACATATATACAAATTACAATTTAATCAATGAATAAAATTAATGAACACAGATGTGATTCTCTCTCCATGATTTTATTCTAATTTCAAACTTCTCACTTGTAATACATATGGGTTTGATATTTTAGATTTCTTGTTTATTATTAAAGAGCACAGATGATTTCTAATAATATAGAATTTAAATAAATAATGTAACTATGTATGTATATATACAATAAATTTATAAGATATTTTATTTGTCTTCTTGAATACAATGCCAAGTAGGGGAATAGATATTACATTGATATATAATAGGAAATTTATAGGACACACTCTTATATCTTATATTTACAAAGGTCCTAAGAAAAAATGTACTATATTATAAAGATGTAACTTGTGTGAGAGATTTGGAGGAAAACATTTTCTTAAACTGTTTTTAAATATATTCTAAACCAGAAATATATGTTACCATATCTATCAGGAATAATATATATTTTAAAGCTCATTTATGAAAATACCCATTTTTCATACAGAGTGTTTGTTTATACACAGAAGCAATTCATGAGAATAAACTTTTTTGTTTCAACAATGTGCTGTATTTGTTTGTCAAGCACAATAATTAAATTCTGAAATCTACCATTTATTAACGTAGTTGTGAGAAAAAGTTTTTAATAATAAAAAAGATGACGAATATGTGAAAGTTTAATGTGTGGAGGCCTCTGTCGTATTTGTGGAAATTTATTTCAAATAAAAATTGCAATAAAATTTGTTACTCATTTTCTTCTATTTATACGTAACTTAGAGATCAATCAAAATAAATATCTGTTGATTACTTATACAATTTTAGTACAACAATAGATGTTGACGGCATTTAATAAAATAAGTTCTCTCATTGCTTATTAGAAGTACATCTGTGTTTATATGTACATAGGTAAATGTGTTAAATTCTATCACATAAACAAGCTAAGAGTGTGAAGCTGTATATAAATATTGATACCAACAGAATTATATATAAGTTAATGCGTTATATTACAGTATGAAAAAAAATAAATACTAAATCATGAAATATAAAAATATTTCATTAGAATGGCTCTTACTTTCGACTTTCGAATTTTTTTTGCGGCACCCTCACAACAAATTATTTAAATGCATAATGAATTGTATTTAAATATCGATCGTCTCCCAATTTATTGATTATATCGAGAAATACGTTAAACAAAAGGTCAGAAGTACATTTTATCATCTATTACTTTTTTTCGTACGATTTTCGAAAAAATTCAATCAAAGACTTCTTTTCCCCTTATTCGACCCTTTTCCCCTTATTTGAACTTTCTCACAGATCATTTTTTTTTTTTTAGTAATTGGAACCATTCTCAAGAGTGTCACAAAAAAAACTTCAAAAAAATGTTCACCGTGAGTAAATAAAAGCCACCCTAATATTTCACACATTAAACTTGCTCTAGGAAAACTGACAGATAAGTAATATATGCAGTACCTCAAAATTTGCGACTAAACTACTTACAATAAAAGAAATATTTCGGACGAACTAATTAAAAATTTCTTTGTCATGTTTTATTTCAAAGCGCAATGTTTGAAATATAATCGAGAACTGATCACAAATTATAGTCAAACAATCGCTTATTCGTCAATTGCACTTACAATTGTTTGCGAATTATAATAAGAACTTTTATCATCTAGAATTTAGTTTGTCAAAAACTTGTCTATTTGCAAATTTTGAGATACTTTATATAAATAAGTTTATATAATAATTAAGAATATAACTATATATATCCAAATGTAATTAGATTATTAGAATTTTATCGTCAGAATTCGGAAACTTGTAAACAATAAGTTTTCCTAATTAATCCTCTTCACAATATTGGCAAGTGATAGAAACTAGAAAGCTTTAGTTACTAAAATCAATTACAATAACGCTAGATATATTTTATAACGTTTTAAAAATTATATTTTATATTTTGTGTCAACAAAATAGGCAATTAAATGGTTATAAGTTTATTTTCTATACACTTCAAATATGTCGTAAAATAAACTTGTTAAATATCACATTTTGTGAATAAACAAATTCTCGATAAATGTCAAACAAATTTCCGAATTCCGTTTATTACGTATGAAACTAAGTTTTATACAAGATTTACACTGTTACTATATAATTTTTGCATTTGTGCGAAACAACTTCGCTTATTTTATACAATATATAGTTAACCTAAAGTTCAAGAACTAGTGTGAGAAACTTTAACTCAGAGTAAATATACATTTAAAACACAAAGAAATAAGTATATTTTTCTCGAAATATTTGACAGATTAAGGGAAATGTTTTATCTCTTATTTGTTCGTAGTGTATAAGCATGTCTCTGATAAACATAAAATGTGATATTTCAGAACCAAGAATCTTTTATATATTATATCATTAAACATTCCACATTGGTTATTAAACAGCTATTAAAGCTCTGAGGAGCATAACTGAATCCACGCTTGTGAATTGGCACGTGTCACTTTTAATTAATTTATGGCACTAAAGATACGTAGAACAAAAAATGATCTTGGTATAATTAGTCAAAAAAAAAAAAAAATACTTTCATTTATTCGCAGATTGTAAATATTTAATGAAAACAAAGTCTTTTAAATTTAGATCAACTTAAAGAAAAATAATTTATTCCGTATTTTGTAAAATAATCGTTTTACAGGTTACAAAGATATGGTACAAAACAATAAAATGCTCTAAAATAAATAATTTACTTGTTAGAGAGTGGACGACAATTTATACAGACTTTGTTCAAAAGACCGATGACTGTATCTTCGAACCATTTTTCAAGTACACATTTCGCGCATCATCACATAGACATTCGATAAATTTGATCGATAAATTTTATCAATGTGTCGATAAGAGCCAACGCAGCAGATGTTGGCGTAAACAAAAAATATACGGACTTATTTAATATTAGGTGGGATGTTTTCAATTTGTCACACATTTTGATGAATAATGTCAAAACATATGCGTTTTATATATATAAATCGATATATTTTTACGCGTCAACTTTTGCTCTTCTCGGCTCTTCTCGGCTCTCCTTTTCTTGTTATCTCATTTTGTATTTTAAAGCCTTGACTCATTTCAATGTTATTTCATTAGAGTGTGTTATATATATCTATTTAAGTAAGATTTTAGGTAAAGATTATGACTTCGTTTTCTTTTGTAATTCAGTCGGCTCATTTGTTACTCTTCTACTCTTGGCATCGAATAGCTAACTCAAATGTTAATAATCATTTATGAGTATATCATTCACAACCTCTCGATATTCTTAGCAAAATTACTATCGTCTCTTGACTGTAACTTCAATAAATTACCAATTTTTCTGGAGTATTTAAGATCGCTATTAAATACACAAAGAGATCGATATACTCTTGCTGTATTTAATGATCAGTCATCAGCAAGGAGAGTAAGTTGTCCACAATCTTGTCTCAAACACAAAAAACAAAAAGAAAAACAACAAAACCAACGTCTCTTTCGCGTTAGCTGTGAGGCTCTCTGATCTAAATTTGAAATCATATTAATACGTCTCTTACGTCTGCTTACATCTAGGACGTAGTATTTTCAGTATTAGTTAGCTGTGAATTTGAATCGTTCTCAGATTTCCAATGCTTTTCCAAATATTTTCTGCGCGCTGTTAATCGCAGATGTTCCTTCCGTCGCTGAAGTATAAGCTCTCTCTCGGCGGATGATTTTGAGAAACGTCCACTGAAACTTGAAGGTTCTTCTCCGCTAAAAACACATAATAAGAGAAAAACAAACTTAAACCAAAATTTATTATTACAAAAAATATATAATGAAAACTATTAATATGATAACAATATATAAATTTATTTATACACACATATATTTCGTGTACTTAATATCTAAATATTTTATATGTTTATTACCTGTCGGCTGGAATATCAAGTATAGGATCTGAATTTTGAACTGAGGAGCTGGGCATATTATTCGCCACATTAGTTTGCGTTTGGACGGATTCTGCTTGTAGCTCTTCGACTAAGCGATGTGGTATTGTTAATACCCCATCGAGTATATTCTCAATTGTCCATTCAACTGATCGGGTTGTTCTAAGATCTTCTAAGATTATATTGCGAGGATAATGAGGAAAAAGTTGTTGAACCTAAGAAAGTTTTATCATGTTATCTTTTTTGTTTTGTTTATACTGTACTAACACGTGTTTTTTTTTATGTTAGAAATTAAAACTTATTGTATAAAACCTCTTAAACTACTTAAAATTTGATAAAATCAGTAAAAACAACTTTATAATACAGTATACCTGTCTTGCCATAGCATTCATCTGAGAATTGGTGTGTGCCAAGGTAGTAATGTTACCATGTAGGCCTCGAGCGTTACTCGAGACTTCGACAGAAAAACTGGGTAACCAAGACACGTATCTCGATCCGTCGAGAAATAGGAAGAAATGACCGTTGCTTCGAGTAGGAGTTTGTTGTTCGGGTGGTATCTCCGGTGCGTTCTCTCTGTGACTCGCTTGCATGCTTAAAGTCAATCGGCAAGTAGGACATGATGTGTCCTGTTCCAACCAGGATTGCAAGCACGAATTGTGAAAGAAGTGTTCACACGGTAATTTACGAGCGGTTTCCATTTTCTCCCAACATATCGCACAGTTATCAGAGTTTTCGGCTAACTCCTCTCCTGACGCCATTGGATAACTACAAAAAAAAAAAAAAAGATAAAAAAGATTAATTATGAAAGCTTTCTTCGATAATACGAATTCTTTATGCGACAAAATGTGTGTTACGTACTTTTGCTCCATATGATTCAGTACAGCTAAATAGTTCCTGTGCTTTGTAATTTTCCGTTGTATCTCGTAGAACAGATATCTTAATTGCATAAAAATCACTAGTGCCGCCATGCTCAGATAGACGTTGCTCCATAGAAGCATGTGAACGTGATGAAAAAAGTCAACTACCAGCACACTCACTTCTGAAATCAAATCCGCGTAATAAACCATAGCACCGCGTTTGTCCCAAGAGCGTCGCGTCGAAGTTCCGGCGCCACGTGTGTCATACAGATGAATCAAATAGCGTATCATTACGTGGCCAGTGCGGACTGCGAGTAAAATACACTGCGAACAAAATAAATATACTATTTAATTTAAAAAAAAAAAAAACCGTAATATGTTACATAAATAAATTAAAATAGACCTTCCACCTTTGGATTATAGTTTCAAGGTAGTTAAGTAGATGCAGTCTACTTAACTACCTCGAACTGTAGTCCAAAGACTGAAAGGTCTATTTTAATTGAATTATATTATAATATTAAATTATTACTAAAATAAACGTAAATCATTATAAAGTTAATATCTGACTTACGTATTCTCTTATTTCTCACTTACCTCAGCTATCATAAAGGCAAAAGTATGGAAAGATATGAAGAAGCAAACTCCAACAATACACAATAAAATCATGAAAACGGAGAGCAAAAGAATTGTCATCAATAGTGCGAAAAGTCGTGCATGGCTCCATCCTGGTATAGTAGGTGAAAAGGAAAGCTAGAAAATAAAAATATTTAAATGTCATAGACATTACTTCAAGCGTATATAGTATTTCTACGTAGTATTTCAAGTTTTTTGTTCTCATTTCAGCCGATGTTAGAAGCGTGGAATCATTTAAACTTTTTTTTTAAGTCGACAACTCAATTAAGTTAATTGAAGACAAGATCATTAACATGATTAAGTATTTGTAAACTTATTGACTTTTAAATTTATTTTAAAAAGACATATTTTAAAAATAATACATTTTTATATTCAAATTACGCAATGTATAAACTGTACAAAAAATACATTATTTAAAGATAAAACGGCTAAGATCTTTAAATTATAGAGCTGTTTTTTGTTTCTATACTTACATATTCAAATCTATCTTTGCATAATTGGCTAAGAAGGCTCAGAAAGCCAAGTAGTGTAAACCATGCCAACCAGAGTACAACTTCGTCCATGTATTGCACATTCAACACGCCGAAGACAAAAATGAATTTGTAAAAGATAAAATTCCAGAACTTGTCTTTCAAATGCTGTCGCTCTAAAGCACGTAGTTCACCAAACACAAGTTTTTGGATAAATTTTGCAAGATGAATCAGCACACAATAAACCATGTTGACCAAAGTCTGAAAATCATGTTATCTCATGTTAAATAAACGATAGTAATATTGGAAACAAAATAATTTCTAAACGTTTTAGAAAACTATTTTATCAAAAGATGTAAATAAATGCAAGTAAATGTTGTTTCAAGTTATGCTTATCACAAAACTTAACTATTTAACATTTTCTTAACTTATTTGTTTATATTTTAGCATAATATTTAGAGTTCTCTTTAGCATAAAATCGAAAAAAATATATTATAACAGTTTAAAAAGTTTTAAGCTTAGTTTTTACATGTTTTAGTAAAGCTAAAATAAAAATCTCTAAACGTATATCTTTATCATATGCAGATAACAGTCAAAACGAAAGCTTACTCTTCACTCATTGCCAAATCGTGAGAAAGGCCATTTATTTTTAGGACTCAATATTTTCTATTTCAATGTCTCGCCAGAATTTCGAAACACGTGGAAATATTACAATTATCCCAAAGTGTAAATAACCAAGATATTTTGTTTTTCATTTTGCGTAGAAAATCGTGAAAAAATTAACTAATTTATATTTTTAGAACACCATTATATATTTTAAGTTTAATTACTTATGTAATATTTTAATCTAAATGTGTATATATAAATGTATATAACAAACGCATATACAGAGAGACGTGTATATGTACATTTTTTTCATAATATTACTTTAAGCAATTTTTTAAATCACACATATTTTACTAACATATTCAAAAATATTAATAGGAAGTATTTAAAATTAAAAAAACTTTAAGCAGTATTTTTTCTCTCGCGTTACATGCAACGCAAATTATGCAAATGTTTTTGAACTACGTGTTTTTAAACTATGTGTTCTTTTGAAATGAATAATAGCCAAGTCATAGCTACGCCACAGTTGCGTAGTCGCGCACAGTAAAAGCCACGTCTACACATAAGTCGTGGGTCGCGGGTCGCGAGACTCGCAGAAAATTGTCCAATTGCATTGTTCGATCGATGCAAATCATCAATTTCGCGAGACGTGCAATCGTACGAGTTCGTGTAAACAATAAAGTCTTAACAGAACACGTAAATTGGAAAACGTAATTATAGAAAAGTAAATTAACAAAGTTTGAATCTCATCCCGTATGGGAAGAAAGTAGCGCGTTATCGTCGCAATAGCCGAAGCGAATATCGATTTTATGTAGACCAAGATCGGAAAATTTATATCACATCGTTACATAAAGTTCTTAGACAATTCTGTTGCGTGAATTTTTTCCCGAGTCATCGCTCGTTATTGTTGTATTTGCTGATGCATCTTCTGGCGAAAATAAGACACGAGAATGTCGATGAGAGATTTTATATTCAAGATGAGCAAAAACCTACGATCAGTTCGCTATAATCTATAAATATTTTTTTGTCCTGATGACGTAAGTGTTCATTAACATTAAAAAGTCATACCCAGATGCAAACAGGTTCGGTTGCCATACATTCGAGAAGTTCTTTAAGAAATGTGCCGTAACTTCTGGGATCAGTCGTATAGGCTCCGTCGTAAGGTATAACGTCGGTCACACCGTCGATTACGGGGCCTATATCGACGTGCGTGTTATTCGCTTTCCAAGCCGGATCCTTGATTATCTGAGACGCATAATATATGGAACAGGACAGTACGGCGAAACTTATGGCGGTGTACAACCGAAGAGTCGGAACGGGTAATCCTTCTAAGAGTACCATCGGCATGGTTGGAAGAATTGTAGAAATCCGGTTGTCGCGAAAACGGTTATTAAATCTGCAATTAAATCAGACAAAATCACACATAGATATTTTATTATTCAGTTGCTCAATTACTTTAAAAAAAAAAAAAAAAAAAAAAAAAAAAAAAAAAACAAATTAGATGTAGACAGTAGGTGAACGTTGTGCTGAAATTGATATGTAGCAATAATAATAATATATTCAGTCAGCACACGCCTTAAAGCACACCTATGGCAACTACATAGTTTCTGCAATGTCGAATGCGACAAATCCACGTGATTGCTTCGGCTTTGCACATTGCCACGTATGTATATACGTGTTATATATCGCACGTACAATCGCGTTACGCCGTTATAACGGCAATTCGATATTTGTATAAAATGTCCAATATAAAACTCTGCTTCGATTAAATTAATTTTTTTGGGCGAAACAAAGAAGAGATGCAAGATATATACGTTTTAAAAATTATTTACAAAAAACACAATATCATTTATTTTTTTTACAAAACACGGATATTTAGAAAACAATTTATTTTCTCGTTTGAATACAGACGACGCAAACATATGTGTGTTTGTATCTTTTTTTTTTTGTTTTAAATAATACACCTGCTGTTGAATCACCAATTTACTTCCTTATCTCTTTTGTGGTTAATCTTACGACACATTGCTAACTACAAATTTATTTTTACTTATTTACATGACATTATCCGTTTCATTATGCAACAGATATCGAATGACATTGAGTTTTGTCGAATGACATTATTATTATTATTATTTTCTTTGACACGCATTGGCAATTAAAGTTTGTCGCAACATTTCAGCAATTAAATTATTCTTAAAAAATTCTCTCGCTTTTTCTTTTTCTCTTGCAAATACACACCGTCATTGGTATTCGAAAGTATAAATTGGTCAATTCCGTCGTACGTCCACGAACTCCTTTCTTTTTTATCTGGGACTATTAAATCAGCATACAATTCAACTGCATGTACCTCGTCTAATTTTCATTACAGACCTCGCGATAATTAATCGGATATTTATCGGATGTTTATTATCTGTAAAATAAATAACTGATTTTTTACATAAAGTTTACTCATTTATTTACTACTTTTAAATACACGTCAGTGGCGCCGTGTGTAAACACTAGTTCACGCGAATTGCACATGAAAAAAAACGTTACAATTTTCAACTTTTGATGTTTAATTAGAACAAAGATATATCACGGAATTCCTTAGACTTTTTATTCGCAATTCAGCACGTCAGTTGTTACACTTCTGATAACTGATTGTGTTTTGTAAATAAACATGTATTTCAATCAGGATGTATCATCAAGGTCACTTAAATAATGAGATAAAAAATAATTTACTCTGTTCTGGATACTCTAAGTGTACTCTAACGTGAATAAAATAAGTCATTAATGTCACTGTGATATCGAATGTTGTGCGCAAAAAAAAAAATAAATGTCAACAGGAAACATTTCTAAACTTTACACAAATTTTATTATATGAATAATATTTATTTGCTAAAGAACCAGTTTTTCTATACGATCATTAGCACAATTGCTGATTTATATTATTCGAGGAAATATAAATTTTATAGTAAGTTATAAAAAAACCAAATGTGTGTGCAAAACTTGATTGAGCAATATAGCGATACTCCATGCGAATAATATTCCAAGATACAGAACACTAAAAAAAAAAACTAGTAGTATTTATGAGGAACCAGACACTATATAAATAGAAAATTTATACAAGAATGTTGCAGAAACGCTTCGACCACTGACCTTATCAATGTTGTAGAAAGAAAGACAGAGTCAACAAAAATCTTTAGAGACAGAAGTTACAAAACAAGATGAAACCGGACAAGAAACAAAATAAAATTATCTTCTTTGCGATAGTGCGAACATATTTAGGAAGAGAGTTTCTTTAGACATGCCGCACACACAACCAACCGTCAATGCTGGCAACGGTTGTGTTCGCTTATTACTTGTCGCTGTTGCTCGTTGCACCCTCGTGCGTGTACTTGTATCTACATCGATCACATACGAATTTGAAAATCCGAAGACACCGGCTGGTGCGACGAGGTATATACGTGCGTAACGTAAAAAGAGAACCAAAGAACACCAGAGCAAGATTGCAACGACACGGGAAAAGTGTGTTTCGGAGTTTCTCTCTCGACGAAACTGAAGAAGAACGCGTCTGGAAGGAAAGGAAGGAGACAATCACTCTCAGAGGGATAGATGAACACAGGAATAAGAAAAATAGGGAAAGAAACAGAAACCAACCTAGCGGCGCTTTTAATCTTCCTTCGCACGGTCTCTCTTCCGCGAGGTTGTCGTCGGCGTCTTTCGTTTCCCAGGCACGTGTTCTTATCCGCACAAGTATGAAACGTCTATCTTCGGATCTGATTCTCTCGCCCCTTATGCGCGTCACCGCTATCGCGAATCCGTCGGACGACGTCTACATCGTAAACGTGTCACGAAATTTCGATGGAAGACCTCCAAGCCTGACGCAACACGGACGACGCGCCGCATCGATCAGCACGGCGTACGGCGCACGAGGATACTCACGTTGTCGCAAAAACACCCGAGACGAAAATCGCCGAACCCGCGGCAATACAGCATATCACACGATCTTGGGAAAAAAAAAAAAACTGCGACCGCACCTGACCGTATCTAGACTAGACGCACGACACGTCCGATCCGCCGATCGCGGCAGTTCCACCAAGATACACCTTTCTGTGTGTTTTATCGCGAATGCGGCTTGACAGACGTTCGTGGCGCCCTCGTATAATGCCGTGTGATGTACGTAGTAATGTACATGTATATAAATGCCATAGATTCTCCATTGTGTAGAGATAGAGAGCTCAAGTCGCATATCTGCGGCATTTAATTTCAAATTCGTAACGCGTACCGTTAAGAACGGAAGCAAATTATCGGTGCGCGACAAACGGAATACATATGTGTATATTATGTAATTGCAATTGCGAAAGATCGTTTTCTATCATCGTCTGCTAATACGTCGCCGCGTATTATCGAATTACGATTTTGATCAACAGCGTCAGGAAAATATCGCACATTACGTGCTATGCGTGATATGAAAATATTTCAACTGCGATTAAGAACGCGGTGAGTATTGCACAAGGATTTAAAGGAAAAAAATTTATTTTGCGATATTGATCAATATTTACAAAAGTAATGATTTGTCTCTCTGTGTGTCTCAAACTTTTCGTTGGCATACGTGGCGCCACGTAACGTGGTAAAATATTATTATTCACGCACGTAGATCACGTAGACTCCAATATTGCCGACTGCACGTACACGTAATTTGCACACACACGCGCGAAATACAATTGAATTAAAATAAATATTAAAAGGAACCGCGGATCAAAAGAATATAATTAAAAAAAATATAATATGGCTTTTTTTCACTACGCATGTCTGTTTCAGTAATATACACATATAAGTCGACAATGTTTTTACAAGGAAGAAAATCAGTTAAAAAAAAAAAAAGGCTCACCGATGTGAAAAATTTAAATAACTTTGAAAATTTTTGTTTTAACACGTGTACACAAACATATGTAATAACATTGATACGGCGCGAAGTACATTAGTATGCTAAGTGTTTCTAATAAGACAAATTAATTTAATAATCATTAAATCCGCGATAACGTCGCTTTTTATCACCACATGTTTATTCTGCATGACTGGTGATAATGAGGCACAGATAGATTTCAAGATATCCGATTGCCAGACCTCTCTTAGATCGATTACGATATACGTATACGTGTGTGTACGTGTGTGTATGTATATATTACAACCTGCATTCAATCGTTCATTCAGCCCGCGCGTCGCATAATGCGGGAATCGCATAAATAGTCGCAGTTTCGTGAATGAAAGCATCCATGCGACGACGCGACGTCACGATTATCACCTATATCTAAACTTGTTACGTTGTCTAACATCTTCTAGCTAAGATTCCAACGGCTCGTAACAATGCGATGCCGCGTCGACGGAATGCGCGTAGTTACGAAGTCAGAGATTAAACGTATCAGTAAATTTCTGCGTACGAATGATTAAACGAAAAGTTATTATAAATTTGATTAAATATTAAAAATTTATCCGCCGAAAGATAAGTTAATAGAAAATATATTTCAATTTTTTTTTTTATTTGGTCATTAATAATTTTTTCCTAAAATATGTAAACTGTATACAATTGCATTTGTTTCTTTGTATTTGTTTGAGCAAGATTTTTTTTTATTCACATCAATAAGATGCAATAGCGCTCTTGTTACACTAATAATTCTACACAACATTAGTATCGCATTATACAATAAAGACGTATTGTACGATTGTATCGTACAATAAAAATGTCACAGAGCGCCGCGAAAGCATCAAATGTCATAATAGATGATATCACGTATCGCAGGACTGGATAATACGCGGAACACGATCCAGGTGCATGACTCTCTACAATTTTGCAAGAGCAATAATCGGTAGTTTTTAATAGATGTTTTGTGCACCGTTATTGTCTCCCGTTGTGTTTATTTTTCATCCGGTGACAATGCTGAGCTTAAAGTGCGTCGCAAAGACGACAGACGCTAGAATAGGCGTCGTCATTGTCCTCGGCGCGGTGCACGTGGATGACCGACGAGACAACACGCAAGCTCGCTCGAGTACGCCCGGCTGTGCTAACTCACCTCCGGTGTGGAAAACAAGTCTCCGCGCGCTTGGAATTTCAACATTGCCGCGCGCTGCAGTGCATTGTGACCGTCCATCACGCGGATCATCTGTTACGCAGTCGGCGCAAATTGGTTGGCTGTCAAATTGGTTGCCACGAAGCTGTGGAAGAAGGGACATTCCGGATGCACGCTCCGATGCACGTCTACAAATTCAAATCATAATTGTAAGTACGGAAGTCATGTATCACGCGATACGCATTTAGTTTCTCATCTGTCTCTCTTTGTCCGAAAAAAATTATGGTTCTCTCAATATCAGTGGACGATTTAAAAAAAAAAACAAAAAACCAAGCGTTCTAACATTTAAAAAAATCAAAGAGTGAAAAAACTCTTTCATATACACACACACACATGTATTATAATATATAATACATATGTAATATTTTTCTCTAAGTTATTCGTGTTGCAAAAAACTAACTAGATTAAATCTTTTCATCCAATTATTATAACGCATAGTTCGAAATATTTTTTAGTCTCGATGTAAAGACATTCTGGACAAAGACACTCGGTTCTTACACGTGAATAAAAAACCGTTCGATTTTCGCGAGGCTTATAAATTAATCTGTGTATTACATTTGCAGTTATGCGAGAGTCGTGACTTTTAGCAAGAAAGTTTATCGCGCATAAACTTTTATATGTTGTTTTATCTGTTGTTTATTATTAATGTTGCTACAAAATCCATATTCCAAGGATTTCGTAGTTGGCGACGCTCTCTTTTCAAACATCTCGACATTACTTTTCACATTGTATTTAATTATCAACATATAATACATAAAAGAGATAAGCGATGATAAAGCGAAAAATTTGTGAGATTTTTTAATACAATTTTTGATAGCGAAAGATTATGGATTTTTCCAAGTCAGAGTTGAGTGTAAATAATGTAGGATTTTATTAAAAAATTTATTTGCCGACGTGTATTAATTAATTTGCGTCGGTATAATATAATCAGCGCTGAGAAATCTTTAATTCATTTGTGGTGTTATCGGCACAATGATAAGCAAAATGACAAACAGTGGATGAACTCGAGTAAAATTAGCACGCGTGCGGATTTATAAGATAGGATGTCGCACGTGCGACACTTGGTGTAATAATAGCTAATTGTTACAATTAACTTTTTGAAAATTACAAAAAAGAAAACGAGTCATCGCTTTTGTTGCGCGTCTAGTACGCGCGTTATCGCGTTAAACTAAATAACACTATCAGTAAGAGTAAGATATGTTCATGCGAAAGAGATAAGTGTGAATTACTTTTTAGATAAGGTTGCAAGAGACATATACATGTATGAATGATACGTCGATGTAATATATACTACTACTTATAATACATATTAATAGATGAGAGACGGAATACATATATTATAGATGAGAGACGTATAATACATATTAATAGATGAGAGACGGAATGTTTTGTGTTTCTCTTTTTCTTTCTTCAAACACCGTTTGTTGTACATTATAATACATCGACTTTGTAATGCACATTGTCTGTACTTTATCACGTGGCAAATGTGTTTTTGCGTTCTAGTTTAACGATGCAACGGGAACGAGTTAATCATTCGATCTAATTTTCATCGTTGGAACAATTCTCAGAGCGTTATTCGTAAAAAAAAAATTGCACGCGAAGCGAATAATCTTGTCGAGGTCGAAAAACTGTTACGAAGAACTTGATACTAATGTAAACAAACTCAAATAATAACAATCATAATTCCAGAAATGAACGTACTGAAGTGGAAACTACTATATCGCGTGATATACCGATGAAAGATGATCATCGATTCGTAGCATGAAATAGTAAACTACATACGTATTGATGAAAACAGAATCAGGCCAGTGCGTGTGTAAGCTTGATGGAAGCCACTTTGATGGCGCGTATCTATTCACGTACAATTTTGTCGCAACACATACACGTAGCCGACTTCTATATGTATGATTGCCAAAATCACAAAGTTGCATATCCGCTTCCGTTTCGCTGCAAAACGAGGAAACAATGTTTGTAATATTGCGAGTGAATCTCGAGCGAGAGAGATTTCGTCTTATCAGATTTCGCGCGCGATGCAAATATAATTGCGCGACTTCTGCGTATTTTCGACAAATTTATTACGAGGAAACTTTTGATTTTCACCTTGTTATTCCGAGAAAAAGTCACTCGATCAAAATCAACCGACTTGTTTCTTCTCAATTAGGTCCTTCCTAGAAGGAGATCTCGTATCAAGTCGAGTCGCGCTGTGTAAAAATCTCAATTTGATGATGCGATAATTTTTGCTTCTGCAAACGAAACCGAACACCTTGCCTGTAACAAAAAGAAACGAAACACGTTTCTCATCGCGTCGCGTCACAATCGCGCGTTCTATCTCTCGCGATATAGAATATATTTTATACAAAAGCACGAGAACATATTTAAGAGCGCGCGAAGTAATATTGTGTAGTTATACATGTAGTTATATAAATTCTAGAACTATACAACTTCGTTGGTGGTGTATAATGTCGATTTGCGCTAAATAATTAACAACCAAAGTTCTACATGGGAACCTGTGTATGCGAACGAAATCAATCTCCGCTCATTGCGGAACGTTGCACCGATCGGCGCGTCTTCTCCTCCGCGTCGGTACTCGCAAATATTGACAGATCACCACGGCCAAGTTCTCGTAGACGAGCAAACTGCTATAATATAGATTAGAAATCGATCGGCTTTGATGTAAGAAATTGCGGAATTCCTTTGTGAATTATACCGTCGCGCGCCGACGAGAAACGGGGGCTAGGCTCAAGGCGATGCGCGACTTCGTTATATAGACGCGTTTGTATGTCGTGGTATATGTAATCAGTATTTAATGTTCTCTTTACAAAGCCCGGTACTCTTGACTCGAAGAAACGAGAGCTCTCGAAAGTCTCTCTGAGGGCTTGTCCTCGGCGGAGGTCGATCCGCATGTAAATAAAGTATGAACCGTATGAACGGTGTGCGAAACATCACGTGTCTCGCGGTAAGAAGTAGGCTCGCGCGACAATGGGGATAGGGATATACCGATTTATCAAGGTAGACCGCGCGGATAGAAGGGTCTTTTACCCTTAATCGTCCATGTTCTTTCTTCGGTTCAAGGCCAGACATTAATAAAACAAAGAGTCTTCGAAAAAACTGTCCAATTTCAAAATTAGTATTAAACGGACATGTATGTGTGCCTTATTAACGATTTCCAATACCTGTGAGACATGTTGTCCTTGTAACTGGAAAGGTTTCATTAAACGGCCTTACGGTTTAATCTCCGTAATTCTCTTAAGCACGTAAACACGAATCAGCAAATTCTAAAGTTTAAAGTTTCAGCTGATATACACAAGTAAGCAAGTCGGATGAATATCACGAATTGATATCGGCACAGATATCAATTACAAAACTATATGTATTCGCAGATCCTAACGTACAAAGCATTGAGAGAATGTTAAATTCAACTTATAAGTTGTATTAATTGTACATGTCCTTAAATCATTATTAAAAATGTGAAAAATCATTTGTCAAAAAACCAACCGCGCAGTTGAAATAAAAGGGATTTACTTTTCTCGCGGGAGATATAATGAAATTAATGACTTTCAAAAATAGCGGGGCTCGTAGAGAGATCCCGACGCGGCGCTCGCACGCGAATATGTAATATGCGGCGCGCGTAGCGTCGCGCCTCACGCATACACGAGAGAACACGCACACGTCATCGGTACACATGCGGCCTCGGCGATGCTCGCTCGACGCGTGCACCAGTTCGTTGTACAACGCGCATCGACGAGACGATACCGACCGCACGACGGCGCCACGAGAAACGGCGTCGCGACGCTGTCGTCAGGCGGCGTCGATCGCGGAGAACATGTATGAGTAGTTACGGCGGGTAATTGGACGGGAAGGCAGCAGCGCCTTCGTCGCGTCGACGTCGTCGGTACGACAATCCGGTGCTCAGTCGCTGCGCGTATCGCTTCCGAACGTTCTTGCGGCTCCTCGAGACTCATTCAGGTCAGGACGAGTCCGAGTGCGAACGCGAGAACGCACACGCGCTCCTTTTGTGATTCTCGCTCCCACCTCGTTATCTCCTCCTCCGTTTTCTCGTTTCTCTTTCTGTCATTCATACGGTCCCGCGCGCTCTCTCCTCTTAATACTTTCCTCTTCGACACTCCTCCGTCGACGTCACCTTCTGTACGCAGCGGGCTACCACCCGGCTACACCCAACCTTTCGCGGGTTAGCCCCCGCTGTGCCGACAACGTGTAGCTCTGGTGTGAGAATACCTATAAGCGCCTTGTCTAGTCTAAAGAACCCGCGGCGACCTAGCCACTAGGGAAGTAGCCGGCGAGCGAGTGAGCGAGCGCGACCGTCTTGAGAGTACATGCGTGTGCACGCGATGCATCGATGCTCGATTGTGTGCGTAAGTGTGTGTCACCATAGTGCCGGTAGTGAATACGGCGCTGCCTTTTTCTTCTTATTGTTATCGTCGGTATACCGTTCCAACAAACCTGTCAGTGATTGACTATCATTTGCGAGAGATCACCCCTCGTATGGCATCGCTCGTCAACAATCGACAATCGTCGTCGGGAAGACAATACGGAGCCGGTAGCAATAGAAGAAGGTATGATCACACATTGTGACATTTATAGGTCGTGGGAAATGACGGGTCAATCCTGTCCGGTGACAATGAGTTTGCGCCAGTATAGATTTGCTGCATAGATTCGCTGTCAGTCCGCACGTCCTTATTACTTACAGTATAGTAAAATATTTGTAGTTGCGCGGATATATCCCTTCGCGGCAGTTTGTGTCTCCTCACGTGTGTGAGCTCGTACTCGGTGACTGGCATGTGCGCACAATCGACACTTGAATTCTGTGAGAAAAAAATGCGTTATATTGAAATAATTAATTCTTTTGATATGATTATGAGTACGGCAATTTGCACCCCTCAGTTGTCTTTCAATGAGTAATATTTTATTATTATATTATTATTATATTATATATATTATATTATATATTGTTATATTTTATTATATATCATATCTTTTTACTATTGATCTCTCTAAGAAATTGTTTTTTTTTTTTTTTGAGATTTTATTTTTTCATAAATGCAACTGTCGTGAAAGAGGTACACCATAAATTTATATATAATAAATACTTATGTAATAATAATTTATCAACACGTGTTTATATCGCTATAAGAATATTTTGTATTATTTTGTAAAGTAAAAAAAAAAAGAGAGAAACAGAGTCAACAAGCTAGTTATCGATACGACGGACAAACAAATTTATAAACGAAAGAGTCGGTTGCTTTCTGCTACACAAACACACACATGTATTTCTATAGTGGGAGGATGCTCGTAAAAGGCTTACACGCACGTGTATGTGCGCGCGTGCGCCAGTAACGCATTTTGAATCTTAACGAGAGAAGCATGCATTCCTCCCGAATGAACCTCGCTGCTTCAACGATGCTTCACAAAGGGAGATATGACGTTCCACGTGTTCGAGTAACGTGTACGTAAATATGCACACAAAAACTTACCTTTGAAGTGTAGAAAAATGTATTCATTCGCGTCCTTATAATTATGCGACGGGGATTGCGACTCGCGTGATCAAACGGGATCTCTTTAATCCTTTTTTTTTTTTTTTTTTTTTTTATCCTTTTTTTGCATTTTTATTCTCTTTGATTTCGCTTCCTCGCAGTTGCACGTGAAGTCACCGTCGATTATAGGATCTGTTGCATCAGCAGCCTTGCGATTTTGCGACTTATATGTTTTTTACTCAATGTTTCTTTTGTCACTTACGATAATTTTGCTGAAAACAGAATCGATAAATTGATCAAATTGATTATGATTTAACAGAGAGAGTAAACGTGTGTATAAAAACAAAATGTAAGAATTGTTTAATTCAATGATATGCGCGCGTGCCGCGCAAACCGACGCGCTTGATCGTCGTCTCCGGCTTCTAAACCACGATAAGCGCTAAAATGTCGAAAGCAAACGGTCTAGGCGCGACGACGTGATTTTCGCGTGCAGATGATGACGTACGTATATATATATATATATACGATAAACCGTAGTGGCGTAGAAATTGATCGGTTACGTTGTCGTGCGAGAGCCTTTAACCCTTTGCTTTCGGTTTAATTACCAGCACGCGACGAGCGAATTTGCAACCTATGGAAACCAAAAAAATCGGTTTTTTTATTTCAAACATCCAATCAGTCCGCAATCAAGCGCTGATGAGATCACTCGCTCCGGTCTTCTTCATCGCGAATCCGAGCATTAGTCAACAATTCGCGTGTAACGAAATATTCCTTCGTTTTTTTGCGTTATGTGTGACTTCGTTTATGGTGAGTCATTCCGCTGAACGATTTTGCTTATCCCCGACGCCACATCGTCTGCAACAATGCGTGCATTAAAACGTATGTGTTACACGAAAGAAACACGATCCCCAATTTGCAGGAAATGAAACGTACAAGGGATGTCACCTTGCGTGTCTCGAAACATCGAAAAACCCGACGGAGACAATTCAGTTTCAATTTTGAGATCACTGTAATTATTTGTTTTTTTTTTATACATAATTTTTCCGCAATTAAACAATTTACGTTCGACATTTGTTGGTAGGGCATATGTTCTTCTCGTGCATCAATAAATATGTACATGTTGATGCGTCACATTTGCGCGTTTTAATACACATGTTACGTGCAAGCTCCGCGTATACTGATGCATTAACACCTATAAACATGTGTAAATTCTTAGCTCAACGCTACAAACTTGCGAGAACAGTTAATAAATAGCATACCATTGTAACGAACACGGTAACCGCGTAGGAAGCGCGCGTTTGCGAATGTCGCGTGAAATTCGTTATGAGGATACCGTGCGATATTCGCGGTAAGACACAATGTTTTGCGGTTTCGTGTAAGTGCGAAGTTAACCCAGTTTATGGCCGCGCAACGAGTGATTTGAGATCTAGTCGTTTTCTCGGCACACACACACACACACACACACGCACACAAAATATTGTTTCCAAGAAAATTTCGTTATCTGTAATATTACATAATCACTCGGAACATACTACATAGAGATAGGGCAAAGAGATATCAGATAAAAATTATTTAACACTGCTCGAAAACCTCAATTTTTATACATACAACGCTATTCGCCCTCTTTTTTTGTGTGTTCGCCTTCTCTTTTTATTACAAATAATTTATTTTACAGCTGTTTTACTGCGTCTGACACGTCGAAAATGCGGAAAGACTGAAAGAAAAAAAAACAACCAGAGAAGATGAAGGATTTTAAATCTTTCGCGAACCGTTAGTTCGCGCTTTTTTGTCGCACGGACTGGAGCAAATAATCTTCTATGCAATCAGAAAAATAATTAAAAAAACACGTGATATATGATACCATCATTTTCAAATAATTCAGTATACAAACAAACGGTTGCCTTTATTTATATGCGTTCGAGCACGCGTGTAAACGCAATGTCAAAAAATAAGCGAAATCGTCGAGGTTCCGAAGACACAAGGAAAACATTGTTCGCTTGCTTCTAATCATCGAGTTAGAATTGTTTCGATTAACAAAACAAAATATGGAAGACATAAAAGTGCCGAACTTAGGACAGGCAGCGTCGGCCGCGTGTTCTATGGCGACTAATTTCTTGGCACCAGTAAAAACCGAGCGTCAGATCCTGGAAAACTCGATGCTCGAGGATGATCCTAATGCCAATTCGGTGGTACCGTCCTCCCAAGAAGACATGACTGTGCCCAGATGGGGCCCGAATCACAAAGGCGCTCAGGAACTCGCAAATTTGTACAGCACCGGTACGTAGATCTCTTTCCGATCATTCACAGAAAAAAACAAGTTGTATTTAAATTTAAAAAATTACATCAATTTTTAGTTTTAATGTGATTTTGGAAAAGTATTAAGAACATGCACGAGTTTTCATATATGAATAGTTAGTGGATATTAATAAAGTTAAATGCTATAATTGTGATAACGTCTTCTTATAGGAAAGAGAACACAAGAGTGCATCTGTGTGGGAATTTGTATCACTCTCATAGCCGTGAACTCTCTATTCGTGCTCATCAAATTACGACTGGAAAATTTGAGTTCCATAGCAATAGCTGCATTATGCGGCATCATCACGGCCGATTTCGGTTCCGGTTTGGTTCATTGGGCCGCGGATACGTGGGGATCTGTCGAACTACCGATTTTGGGAAAGGTAACAGTGCGCAATTACATTAGACAAAAATGCAAATCGCAAACTGTAATCCCTAATAATAATAATAATAATAATACCGTTTCTAATAATTCTGTCTTTTTTTTTAGAATTTTCTACGACCGTTTCGTGAGCATCACATAGATCCTACCAGTATAACGAGACACGATTTTATAGAGACTAACGGTGATAATTTTATGGTCGCAATACCAGTCCTGTCGAAGCTAACGTGGGACTTTCTGACGTTGCCCGAAGCAGAAATGCAACAGAAGTTTGTTTGGACATGTTACTGGTTCCTGTTGGCCATTTTCGTAGCAATGACTAATCAGGTAAATATTATCTTTATCAATTACGCAAATAATTCCGACTAGAATGTTTTTCTCTGATCTTAAATATAAACTAAATCTTAAATTATAACTCCCTAATTAATATCTAATTAAGGTAAACAATTATTAAAGTGTTTTAAAAACAAAAATAATATGTAAAATATGTTACGCACAGATACATAAGTGGTCACATACGTATTCCTTACTACCGGCCTGGGTGATTTGGCTCCAAGAGCACAGGGTCATTTTGCCGAGAAAGCATCATCGAGTACACCATGTCGCGCCTCACGAGACGTACTTTTGCATCACTACAGGATGGTTGAATTGGCCGTTAGAAAAGCTCCAGTTCTGGTATATTTTGGAGGTGATAATCGAGAGGACTACCGGTTGTAAGCCCAGAGCTGACGATCTGAAATGGGCGCAAAAACGTTCTTGAGAATTAATTATTGCTTTCCTTTCGCTGCTGTACATTTCACTGTACAATCAAGATATTTAACATACGCCAAAAAAAAAAAAAAAACGTCCGAATGAACATCGAAGAACAAAGTAGAAGTTAAGTTTGTATAGGCAATAGAGTAAAAGTGGGCTTGTATACGTTGAGTCTCAATCGAAAAGGTATCGAGAGAATATACATATATACAAATGATATGTATTTTGTACATACATATATTGTATATACAATACATATATTTGTGTACACTATACATGTTAAAATTTCTTTTTCAAACTAGTACTACGAGGCCTTTTGTGAAGACAGGTAGCAAGTTTAAAGTAGCACTACATCGACATGCTTTCGAAGTTTACACGTTTTTAATACGCGCAATAAAATACAAATATATATACATATATATTATAAATAAGAGATATAAAAGCATGTATTTTTAGGATCACGCTTACGAAAGTGCAATCTGACTCTGTCGACGTAGTCACGTCGACAGAGTCTTTATGTATCGCACAATCATCGCGCGCATCAAAATTGCACAAACTTACAAACTTTATTTTGACACACACAGAGAGAAAGAGAGAGGGAGAGAAAGAGAGAGCGATTCGTGAAAATCAAAACGTGATATTAAAAGCCAGATACAAGGCGTATTATAAGAGGCTAAAATATCTTATATTTTGGAAACACTAAATACATTTTTCTAATGTGATTAAACGAATAAGTAAAGATTAAAAAAATGATATATAATGTAAACTATATATAAAATGATTATATAATATACATGATAAATATTATATACGTATTTGTACATATATAATTTTTCTTTGCGTGTGTACATGTATGTGCGAACATACATGAACATATGTGAAACATATTGGAAATTATTTAATTGTAAATTGAATTTTTTTATGCGCAAAGCCGTCTGCCCAGAATGTTGTTCATTTTTAATAGAAAGAGCGCTATTTTTTTTTAAAAACGCAGCAGTTTTGTTTTTTTTTTCTTTTATCGAAGTGTGCTCCAGTTTCGTATTTTATCTTAAACGAAACTGAAAATTCCCTGAACCTCTTAAAATATTAATTGTGAGATTAATCAAAACTTTTTTATATGTACGGATAACTAATTAGAACCATGTCTATTCACACACGTACACACAAGTTAAAAAAAATTATTCTGATATATAGTTTCTAGTAGAATTGTTTTCAACTTTTCACATAAATTGATGAATTGTTCTGAAATTGGCAATCTGATTTTCGATCTCACACAGTTTCACATATGCAAGGATATTGATTTTTTTCTTACTGTCTTTTTTTTTAAAGAGCTAAGAACTGTACGATAATATGTTAGATGCTAATATTATTTATTTGTGTCGTGTGACAAAAAATTGTAACAACAAGTATATCGACTTTTCTGTCACAAATTTGTTTTTCACATAAGTCCCCGTAATATATGTTGTCTTTTATAAATAAGCGATATTTAACAAGATATCTTCTCCAATATTGTTTTTGTTATTAGCGCATAACTTTTTTTCGCATCTTATACAACTGTCTACATTTCTTGGCTCGAAACGTAAATAAACAGAGGACATATAACAAATCGTGAGGTGCTAAGTATAAAGTACAAGTTTCGTAGGTTCAGGGACCAAAGATAAGACTTATCTCTCAATACAATCCTTTGAATGCTTGATGTCTAATTTAGGTAAAGTGTGCTGGTGCAGTTAATTGTGTGTATGATATTTGACAAACTATTTACAATATAATTGTGCTCATCTACAAACGCTTTCTTTTCCATTAACTAATATTGTAATTTAACTGCATCGCATACACACAACATACTTTATGTATAGAACTTTATTATAATGTATATGTTCCTCACACACACGCGCAAGTCAGTAATAATGTCCTTTAAACGAAGTAATATTTATAAGAAGTCGCAGTTACTGTAATTATTGTAATCATTGTTATTGTTGTTGTTATTGTTATAAGAGACAAAGTATTAAATTTTAAACAGACTCAGTCAAAATAAGAAAACCCAAAGTCTCGAAGCCAGAGAGTCAAAGCTTCTTTTATATTCTCATTTAAAAGATGAAAAGAATTATTTATTACGTTATATATTGCTATGAAATGTTAAAGATTTAAAAAAGAGAAAGTTTATTTATTTATTTATATTTATAGGCTTGAGTTTGAAATAGAAACGCATCATAGATTTTTACACGGAGATTTTCATTTTTCTTTCTTGAATCTCATCACGCGCGGCTTTTTTTAAGATAATTAAAATAATTTTCAAACGTTTTTTTTTCGAGTTAAATTTTACTGAAAAAAAAGAAAATATTTAAAAAATGCTATTTTACGTGCAACATGTAACAAACATGATAACATGTAACACACGAGGAAACAATGTTGCAAAAATATATAAATTCCATCAAATAAAAATAGCGAACACAAATATGAGGAGTTCACTAAAACCTGTGTACAGAATGTTGCTAATCAAATAAAGTAAAAAACTTTCCCACACAAATAGAAACGTAGAACTACTTATAAAATATTATTTATAAAATAAAAAAATGATAATAGGGAAGATTTGATAAAGATATGTATTGTGAATTAGCATTAGCATTTACATTCCAGAACTTATGTTTGGAAGAAAATGTTTGGGAGGGAGGAATCACGAGATTGTTTAGCAACATTGCTGAAACAACTTGTTGACACGTATGACGTGTGATTACTATAGGCTGTTGCATTTGAAACAATAACGACGAAACGCTACAGCGCTGTAAATACTACAACGAATAAAACAACTGCTTGCTTGTTCCGACCGGCGTAATTCGCATGCACACGTACATTGTGATCGATGTTTAGAATAAAATTCGCGATTTCAAACAATCAGATCCAATACAGATCTGATGTAAAAGCAAGCAACACAAATAAAATGTTTTAATCCGTTCGTATATTCTGGCCTTATAAATACTGCGCTTGAGCATAGCTCGTGTAACAATAAAAAAAAACGAAAAGTAATTAGCGTCGGATGTAAGTGCGAGAAATTTATGCAGTCGTAAACAATAATGTCAATAATTGTGGTAACGCTTAGCAGGAGATCAGATCGTAAAAATACATGTGATCTTACACAAATAAAAACTCTCAATAAGTAAAAAACGACAGTAAGTAAAAAACTGTCGTAAGAAAAAAAACAAAGAGATAGATAAATAAATGCAAATTTATATGTGTATTCTGAATATTTTATATATATCCGAGATATTTATATGTTATATCGCGTGCGACATAGGCATATATGTAGAGAATAATATTGAACAAATGCCAAGAAAAATAATGTATTGCGCTATTTTCATATAATCATAACTATGCTACTCATGTAACGATAATTGTATCATACCGCAGCCTTGATCTTTCTTGCTACACTTTGGCAATCATTATCATTACTTTAATCTATAAACTTTAATTAATTTGTCTTTAAAATTACATATAAAAGTTTTCTATCTTAACTGCAGCAACTGAATATTGTTGTGATCTCACAGAAGGTTTCACTTACATAGGCTTAACGTTTTTTGTTTGTTTTTCTTCCTATAATTTGAGTCACTCTACTTAAGTCTCAGCACAAATTACACGAATAATAAAACATATTCTACGAAAATTGATAATCGATTAATCTGCTGTTGCCGAAAGTACAAAGAGAACAAAAGACAAGTCGTTGCTTCTAAGCCTGCATACTTATTATATATATTTAACATGTAATATCTTTTGTGCATATACGCTATCAAATTTTATACATCTGCATATATATTTTTATGATGTAAATTGGGCCTTTCGAATATACTATTACAGAATTGTATATTTCTTTTCATATATATATATATATATATATATAATATTTTTTCTTAACAATATGCATAAAATTGTTATTAAGAAAGTATAAACTCACAAAAAATGCAAATGTATAGCAGATTATATATTATTGTCACAAATGGTTTTGTTATGTATGAAGTGTGTCCTTAATAATTGATACATAAAAAGTCACAAAATTATGTAAATAGAAATAAACAAAAACAAAAATACTACATATGAAACAAATGCATGTTGAAAAGAATGGACTGAAAAGCCAGATACTAATTAAATGAATAAATTGAAAGAGAACCGTATTAATTTTTATGCAATTATTTTCGAAAGTAATGGTTAAAACAACCTGTGTTAGAACAAAGTATGTGTAATCACGAAATTAAACGAATTAACTTTAATCTGAGATGCATTTTGTAAATAATTAATTTCGCACATAATTGCTTGAAAAAATTAAAAAAAAACAACAAAATACTGACTGTATTATATACATATATAAATTTTTTACGGTAATTAAATATAAAAATAATAAATTAATATTCACAGCTCATAATAACGATGATAATCGTGTTAGCATTGCAATTCATCGAAACGCCTTTGACACTAATCGATACAATAAGGAAAATGACCTACAAAGCAAGAAAATTTATATAATGCTGTTATACAAACTAATATATATAAATAAAAATTTTATTCTCTACCTAAAGCCGCTACACATTCTATATATAAAGTATATATATTTATATTTATGTTCCATCGCTTGTTGATATAAGCGATAAAAAAAAGAGACAATGATTTTTGAGCTCAATAAATAGCATCGTGTATAGAGTTTGTGATGTCACACAGATTTTTATATACAAGCCTATATATATAATTTGTATCACAAATTAGAATGAATATATGTGTATATGCATTTCTCATTTTTTTTTTTTTTAATAAGACTATTATACAATATGTATCATGTACGCGTGCGAGAGAGTTGCTAAAAGAATGAGTGAGATATATGTATATTTGAATAAAAAGCATAAAATGTTTTTCTGTGCACATCTTTCATTTCGTGCACTCCTTCTGCAAAGTGTTTTATGGTTTTTTGCCAATGCGGCTTCGATTGCATGCGATTCTATATATTTTTTTCTCTTATATGCAACAAGAAATAAACAGTTTTTTTTTATAAACATTCTTGAATAAGTGCAAAGCAGAAAATATGTGCGCGCTTACCCGTCAGTTAGTTCAAACCGTAACTTTCCAATCTAATGTATCAAAGATGTCTCTGATCTCGTCATACAGTGAAACCAACGTAAATAGTAAATGAAGAGACAAGACTGAGAGAGCGGCCACAGCCTCACTTTAAGAATTACCGCTGTTCGCCAGCGCTACGACCACGATGGTGCACACTGGCAACTACGTAGCCATGTCTACGAGCAGCTTGTCGGTAAGTATGCCATGTATAGAATTCTTTTCCGTGCTATACCGATGTGGTTCTGTTACGCGCTGAATGCACAGTAGGAAAATAAAAAGCTTGTTAAAATTTTTTATCAAACAACGCAAATAAATAATATTAGCATCTAACATATTATTGCACAGTTCTAAGCTTTTAGAAAACACAATCAGTTGTTTTTTAAAAGAAATTAATATAAGAATATATGTATTTTACTCTATTGCCTGTACAAACTTAACTTCTACTTTGTTGTTTGATGTTTATTTGGACGTTTTTTTTTTTTTTTTTGGCGTATGTTAAATATCTCGATTGTACAGTAAAATGTAAAGCAGCGAGAGAAGAGCAATAATTAATTCTCAATAACGTTTTTGCGCCCATTTCGGATCGTCAGCTCTGGGCTTACAACCGGTAGTCCTCTCGATTATCACCTCCAAAATATACCAGAACAGAAGCTTTTCTAACGGCCAATTCAACCATCCTGTAGTGATGCAAAAGCATGTCTCGTAAGGCGCGACATGGTGTAAAATCTAAAAAAAAATAAGCAAATCTACAGTTTACTTTAGTGAAAAGATGGAACCACCACATCCTTTCACCACCGTAAGCGAAAACGAAAATCGCACGTAAAAAAAATATTGCACGTCGGTGTGCATCGCAAATGCAAAAAAATTTTAAAAAAAATAAAACTTCGGTGACTTAAACTAATGTCAAGACAATAATAATTGCGACTTTTTCCTGTCTTGACATAATAAAAATTCGATTATCTAAAATTATATGCCTTCTGTGCTGATCAAGCTGCTTGTTCTTCCTCGACACTTTATGTACGTACATAGCACGGAATAGAACCATGTCCACGTTTGAACCTAAACGTACGTATCGACAAGTCGTTCGTGAACGTGGCTACGTAGTTGCCAATGTGCACCACCATGTGGACATGGCGCTGGCTACAATAAATCTCTAGATACTTATGTATCGTTACTGTTGGCACACGTGTGTCAGTTTAATGCTTATGGTGTGTGTGTGTGTGAGATATGACCATATGATCACAGCTGTGAACTGTGACAGTCGCGTCATATATGTATAAACATGGCGGAATCCACGAATAATTCGGAGGATGACCGACTCTCGTGTAAAATCTTAATTATCGGCGCCGGTATGGCGGGATTGTCAGCGGCAACTCATCTACTGAAGAATAACGAGACTGATATTCTTATTGTCGAAGCTCGTGAACGTATAGGCGGACGGATTGTTGCTGCACAAGTCGGTACGATAAACATAACCTGTTTTTGTAGTAACAGAAGTGTTTTAACTCACTTCAAAATTTATTTACCTTGTATATCATAAATATATCCTAACAATCATACGTGATAATGACAAATTGTAGTTACAATAACAATGTAGTGGAATATTTTTAATGTCACACTTATTTTGTTTTCTTGTACGTATAAATTGAAGGGTGTGTTGAGATAAACCTGAATATTTAATTTTTTAATAAAATTTTCTATGAAAAAATGTATATAAAAAAAACTGGATTTATGAAGCAAATAGAATGAAACTAATTTGCGTAATGAGAGATTTCATAAGCTAATATAGAATTATTACAAAATTAGATATATTTCTTTGTAATTTACATTTGTTTTTAAATTGTCATACTGTGGGAAAAAAAGTTTGTCACAGAGACAATGCAGAGTAAGAAAATTTTCATATCCCATGAATTAAAAAGACATTTTGTCAACTGTGAAGAATTTAATATACAATACATGTAATAAAAAACAAGATTACTTTAACTTTTTATTTTGTTTGTCAATCTTAGGTACCGAAAGAGTTGAACTAGGAGCAAATTGGATCCATGGTGTGTTAGGTAATCCCATGTTTGAATTGGCAATGGCACATGGATTAATAGACATTGTGCATGTTCCAAAATCTCATAAAGTGGTAGCAGCACTGGAAGACGGAAAGCAATTGCCATTTCCTGTTTTGCGAGAAATTTATGAGGCTTATGTGTGCTTTCTAAGACGATGCGAAGAATATTTCTTGAGCACATATAGTCCTCCTGATGGTATAAGCAGTGTAGGAGCGCACATTGCATTGGAAGCAGAGATATATCTGTCTTCTTTACCTCCCGAACAACGAAGAGTTAGGCAACTTATCTTTGATTGTCTACTCAAAAGAGAGACTTGCGTCACAGGCTGTGACAGTATGGATGAGGTAGATCTCATGGAAATGGGTTCGTACGACGAGCTTCAGGGTGGGAATATTAGTCTTCCAAACGGGTACAGTGCTATATTGGAACCTGTTTCAAAACACATACCAAAAAATTGTATTCTTACCAAACATGTAGTAACAAAGATTAGGTGAGTTTTCTGTCATGTGTTATATAATCAGTAAAAATTAATAACAGATGAGGTTACAGTAGAAAATTATTTTTTTGTTTGTTTTTGTTTTTGCACAGATGGCAAAAACAAAAGCATCCCATAGATGATAACAATTCTACTGACAATGCTAATTCGAAATCGGATAGCCTTATAGAAGTGCAATGTGAAAATGGAAAAACTATTACTACCGAGCATGTAATATGTACGTTACCGTTGGGCGTTTTAAAAAGGACAGCTCAGGACTTGTTCGAACCGTCGTTACCTGCTTACAAACTCGATGCGATAAATAGACTGATGTTCGGTACCGTGGATAAAATATTTCTCGAATACGAGCGGCCTTTTCTCAATCCCGGTGTGTCGGAAGTGATGCTACTCTGGGACGACGACCGATTATCCGAGACGGAGAAGCGGGATATAAGTAAAACCTGGTTCAGAAAGATATACTCATTTATCAAGATTTCGGAAACACTGTTACTCGGTTGGATATCCGGTCGCGCAGCTGAATATATGGAGCAACTGAGCACCACCGAGGTGGCGGAAGTGTGCACAACTATTCTGCGACGATTTCTCAACGATCCCTTCGTGCCGACCCCAAAGAACTGCTTGCGCACAAGTTGGCACTCGCAGCCATACACGCGAGGCTCTTACACCGCGATAGCCGTCGGAGCGAGTCAGTTGGACATCAAGAGCTTAGCCGAACCGTTGGTCCAGGAAATAACGAACGACAAGATGGATGAGACGATTAAAGTTCAAGTGGCGTTCGCTGGCGAACACACTCATTCCTCTTTTTACAGCACAGTGCACGGAGCGTATCTGAGCGGTCGAACGGCGGCTGAGTTGCTTTTGGGCGTTAAACAAAGCGAGAAGCACGCGTTGAGTCTTAGTTGTGAGGATACTAGCGATCTTAGCTCGTGGATACAAGGCATTTCCTTAAATTAATATACGCCTTTTTTTCCGAAAGAAAGTCGCGCGAACGACTTTCAAAGTTCACGGACGTTCATAGATGTATTTAGAAGCTACATACGCGTTTAAGTTCGAGCCGATCACTTTCTTTTTGTAAATATCTCATAGTATCGAATATATATCTGGTTGTCTCTCGACACACACGTCATGTACATATAACGATGCTTTTTAAAATTTTAAGACTTCGCGATTGTGCGCGCGCGCGCGTGTAGGTAATATACTAAATTTGACCGAAGTCGAGAACAAGCCTAACTCAGTATTTTTTTCTTAACTGTATGACGTTTTTTAGTAGTGAGATTTATATAAGATCGACAAGCATATTTTCCATCTTCTTAATCTTATCGTGCACATTTGTTTGTATATAAATTACTTTGCTTGCTTGACTTCTTTATTGTCAGCTGATTCACATCGTACGTGTATCGTTAAGTAAAGAAAGTTCCATCGCGAGATACATGGAATTTATTGAATTAATCTAGTCATATTTGAAATATAAAAAACTTAAAACACAAATTTGATAAATAACAAGAAATTTCTTGTGACCAAACTCGCACTAAGCAGTTCAGTTTTGTATTTTACGTTTTGACACAAACATGTGCCATAGAAAAATCAGACGTTAACCCTTAAAATACTAGATAAAACAATTTGTTTATCTTTTAAAATGTGTATCCAAGCTAATCTCAAATGTGTAATTTACACAGTTTGTGAAAACGAAAATAATATCACATTAAGTAAATATCGCATGTTTTAAGAAAATATAAATGTGTAGAATATGTAATTTATTATATACAATAAAAAGAAAATATGCTTTTTTTGTAAAAAAAATTTTATAAACCTCTAATATATTTTATATTAGGAAAATATCTTGGTATTTTAAGGGTTTATAACATTTCAAATATATTCGAAAAAATTTGAAAACGATGCAACACATTGGACTTTTGTCATTAAACTTAATAGTTTTTGTTTTATCTTATATATAATTGTTTTAAATATCTGAACGACATTAAAAACTTATACTGTTTATATATATATTTTAAAATATATTTAAAATTAATAAAAATATAATTAATCAATTTATTAGAATCTGCCAGTGGCCATAAACTTGGACTCTCTCTCTCTTTGCATAATTTTATAAATCTCAATCAACTTATTCTCAATCTCTTTCTACTCTTTCTCTATTTTTTTTAAATTAAGGATATTTCTGTCTCTCTCTTTCCCTGTACTTAATTTTATTTATTAATATGTTTTTTTCTGCTTTAAGTATTTTTATTCACTAAACTTGTTTCATTAGGGGCTCTTATTTTCGATTTTTTTCGCGACATCTAGAATGGTTTCAAGTGCTAAAAAAATAATCTGTGAAAAACTTCAATCCGATCGGAAAGAGGAAAAGGAACCAATCGATTTTATTTGATTATCTTTCAACTTATTGATTATATCACGTTGAACAACACGTTGAAAAACACGTTGAACAAAAGTTGTAAATCTGGATCAGAAGTACATTTTTACCATCTATTACTTTTTTCCATTTTTTTCCGAAAATTATTAGTTGCCCCAGGGGCTTCTTTTCCCCTTATCCAGTCGGACTGAACTTTCTCACAGATTATTTGTTCGCAATTGAAAATTGCAACTTCTTTTTATCCCATTCTCTTTCTTTCTGACCTTTTTAGTCCCCTTCATAAAAATAAATATAACACATTTCCAATTAATCGACCTATCTTTGTTTTTCCCTCAAATCTAATAGCCATCCCTTCACGTGATTCGTTACCATACTATAAATTACAAAGAAGCGGATATATACTTTATAATTCTAAAAGAAACAAAAATACAGTTTATATTATAAATATATCTTTTATTCAACAATTGGTAACAACTTGATTATTTGAAATGAAAAAATATCTCTCTTAATTACTCAAATATCAAAAATATCAAAAATTAACAAGCATTGCAGGTACAAAATCATCCTTTCCCAATTTTTTTTTCTCTGATGTTTGTCCTGGGAACATCAGAAGAGCATTAGCATCTCTACAACTGAGTAGCTTGCTACTGATTTGATTTCCTGTGATCTGCGCCACTGGGACTAGATGGTCATCCCAATTCAAAATTGCTCTTGCATATTCAGGACGCGGATCCAAATTATACGGCGCGTTCAACTATAGATGTTGAAATAACATTAAGACAAAACGCAAATATTTGAAATATATATATATATATATATATATATATATGTATATATACGCGATCTTACATACCTTTGCACGTACTATGATATCTTTTGTGTGATTAAAACTCATCTCGTTCAGGAGAGGTAAAAGAAACAATTGTGCGGTAACGATAGCAGAAACCGGATTTCCTGGCAAACACATGAAATATTTTTTTCTATCTTTCCATGTGACTGTTGCAAATGTTGTTGGTTTTCCTGGTTTCATATTTACGCGACCTAAAAATTCGATATTGAAAAAAAAATGCCACACTTTATATATTTTACTTTTAATAACTTATAATAACAAAATAATTACCAAACAGTATAGTAGCTTCCATATCTGTCAAAATTTGCTTTAACATATCTTTATCACCCATTGATACGGAACCTGTTGTAACAATTACATCCACCTTGTTTAGAGCATTACTGATTGTTTCCAATAATTTTCCATAACTGTAAAGTAAAAAAATATATATTATTTATATTATTAATAATTGTTACAAACAAAATAATACACTCTGTGTGTGCGCGTGTGTGTATGTGTGTAATATAAATTATAATAAATTCTATACTCACTCATCTTCTACAATTCCAAGATCGACCGGTTCAAAACCTTTTTTTTTCAATAGGCTGATCAAAGTTATTCTATTGCTATCGTAAATATGTCCTACTTCTAAAGACTGTTCATAAGTTTGTAACTCGTTTCCAGTAGACATTACACCAACACGTGGAAGTTTGCTGACTTTAACTTTGGCAATCCCACATGCCGCTAGAAGTCCCATCTCTACTGGACCAATATGTGTGAATTTGTTCAAAATTAAACTTCCTTTCATTATATCGGAACCAACAGGTCTTTAACATCATATAAATATATAAATAAACAGTTCACAAGTTCAATAAAACTTTCCATCAATAAATAAATCAATATCGAATTTTATACCTGATATCTTGTCCAAGAGTTGGTACACTCATTATCTCGATTTCTATCTCTTCTGTATTATCGGGGCTCTTTTTTATTAATTTTGTGTCTTCAACTTGCACAACCGCTGTCGCGTCTAAGTCGAAACAGTATTATAATAGCAAAGTGTTCAACATAAATAGAAATGCGTAAAAAAAAAGAAATAAATTATGCATAAATTTACCTTGAGGAACGGGTGCTCCTGTATTTACACGTACACAAGTGCCAGATGCAAGATTATACGTAAGAAAAGACTAAAACGGTTTCTTTTGTTAACTTCAAATTCAAGTCATCGTTGTATGTATAATCGCAACTTACTGTACTTCCTGCGTTTGAAGCACCTATTACTTTTCTGAGGCCTTTTCCATCAGAATGCAATACTGCGTATCCATCTTTTATTGAAGCTCTAAATGGAGGCAAATCGTAATCGCTATATATATCTTCAATTATTATTCTGTCCAGAGCGTCGTTCAGATTCACGATTTCAAACTCACTCTCCGATGTCTTTGCACTGTCGCGTATTATTTTCACAGCTTTTTCTACAGAAATCATAGAAAACGGGGATTCTCGTAACCGTGTTGCTACACACATATTTTTCTCTATCTAGAATAAATTAACCGTTTATACACTATCATATAGTCATCATGTTTTCATTGTTCTCACTTAAAAAAAAAAAATACTTACCGATCTTTTGCAATGATCCAAGGAAAAATGCGATTCAGCATGCAAGTCTTTTGTCACAGAAGACTCTCGCTGCATAACAGCATGTGCAGCTTGAATTTTAGTTTTATCATCCAAGATTAGACTTACGGCGTGTGGTATTATACATTCAATTATATGCATGCATTCTATTGCAGCTTTATGTGAGCCAGGTAAGTTGATGATCAATGTGCGATTGCGTACTCCACTCACAGCTCTGAAAGCAAATTATTTAATTACTTAAATTATTTTCTTGTGCTTTAACAAAATCAAAAAAATAAATATAACGTAATAATTACCGAGAGAGCATAGCCATTGGTGTTATTTTTAAGCTTGCTTCAAGTATGGCTGTAGATATTCCAGGAACTTCTTTATGCAAAATTTTTCTAGTTGCCTCTGGTGTAACATCTCTTACTCCCAAACCAGTGCCTCCAGTTGTAAAAATTACATCAGCTTTATCTTTATCACACCATTCAGTTAAATGTTTCTATATTATACATTTAATACATAAATAAAATTAATTATCTGTGTGCATTATGTGTATTTGTGTAGAGAACAAGTATTTAATATAATTACCGCTATCACATCTTGATCATCTTCTACAATTGCAGTACAAGATACTATTCCATCAAACATGTGTCTTTTTTGTTCAATATATGTTTTTAACGCAGGACCACTTTTATCTTGTGTCTTATCTTTTGTACAAGTATCACTTACTAAAACAATATAAATAATAATATAAATAATAATATAAATAAAAAACTATAATTAACTTTTTATCGGCAAAAAATATATTATATAACCAATATAAAAAAATATATATACATGATAATATGATAATATACCAAGATTAAATATAAGACATTTATATATATATATATTATTTTATCACACATTTCACACATTAAGTTTTGCAAGACTTGATTATTAAAATATTACAAGTACAAATTTTTCTGTTGAGATTGTTATTACTTATATATATTTAAATTTTCTTAATAACCAATTCTTATTTTTGTTTTAATTTTAACTAAAGCCAGTGGCACACAATGCTTTTGTGATTGGTGGATTGCTTGCGAGCGCAAGATCGATCAATTGTCATTTGAAAATCAAAGAATAATTGTCAAATCACCGTGATGTTGCATTTAGCACAACATAAGGCATCATGTGCCGCTGGTTTAAGTATAAGCAAGGATATTAATGTATCTGATACATGAAGTTATATCTTTTATTGTTAAACTTTATTGAGGCATTATTAATACAAGTTTCATACGTGAAGATACTCTTGTTTTGTTAAAACATTTCTATATAACTCTTATCGAAATATTTATATATTACATAGGTATTAATTATATTACATTTAATAAAAGAAAATATATTGCTAACTATATATTAAAGAATATACAAGATTCTGAGTTCTCTTGTGTTTTCTTGGTTAGCGAAAAAGAACTTGTGTAAGTAGAGTGTGTATATCATATTAATCTTATCTTACGTGTGCAAAACCACTCTTCTTTGGTTGTGTGTGAACAAAATAAATTTTTTAGTTCAGTTTTTCCAAAACATACCGTAACTATATTTGTTTACATACGTATACGTTGTTAAAGTACATACCAGTTAAAATTCCAAATCTTATTGCAATCGGCATCATTTTTCTTCGCTGACGTTTGCAATCCTCGAGTGTAGTCTCTCCTAAAATGATATACAACACGTAGCTTCTATGACTTGTTTAATTATCGCAACTCGATAACAAAGTGATAACTTGATAAGTTACGTAAAAAATTATAGTAAGATTTCAGTAATTTCGGAACCCACGTGACTGGTTTTTGGAATTTGAAATTTTCTCTTCCTTTTAATTAACAATCAATTGAGAGACAAAAGATATCACTGCTCAAAGAGAGAAGGTATGTTCTTGTGAGCGCATACGGGAAGAAAAAAAAAAATGAATCACAATTCATTGTAGACGGCTTAAGAGCCGTCAACAATGGAGAGTTGTAGGCCGTAACAGTAAGAAATTGACAAATCACAATCGATTATTCTTCTGTACTTTGTCTGTGATTGGTCAATTTCTTACTATTACGGCCTACAACTCTTAAGAGCCGTCTACAATGGAGAGTTGTAGGCCGTAATAGTAAGAAATTGACCGATCACAGACAAAGTACAGAAGAATAATCGATTGTGATTTGTCAATTTCTTACTATTACGGCCTACAACTCTCCATTGTAGACGGCTCTTTAAGAATAATCGATTGTGAATCATAGATCACTAGCAATAACAGAGCAGGCAGCGCTGTCAGCGGCCGGCCTAGCTATCCAAAAGCGGAGCCAAAAGACAAAAATCAGAAGACGTCCGGCTCGTGAAATAGTTAGGCCCATTCTACAATAAGATATTAGTTTAGTCGTAAGCTGTAAGTCGTAAGAAATGAACCAATCACAATCGATTATTCTTCTGTAATTTGTCTGTGATTGGTTCATTTCTTACGACATACAGCTTACGACTAAACTAATATCTTATTGTAGAATGAGCCTTAAACGTTCTTCCTAGCGGCCTTGTGGCAGTATTCTCTTAATTTGTACAGTGCTCGAATGTAAAAGACAGTGCTTAGTTACAAAAGTTATAAAGTCATTGATCAGTTTATTTGTAAGTTGGTGATTGGTAACTTTAAATGAAAGATTTTTTTTTGTGATTTACTCATATTTCTCTTTATTTCGTTCCTCACCGTAACGTCCCTTTTCGCTTTGCTCAAGGGTTACTCTTACAGTAGCCAATTGTTAGCTTTGGGTGCGTTCAGACAACTCAACAGTTGCACAACGGTTGAGAGATAATCACTTCTGATTGGATCATACTTTTGGAACCGCAGCAGATTTTGAAGAATAGTCCTATCATAAGTGATGATCTCTTAACCGTTGAGTTGTCTGAATGCACCCTTTAACACTGGGTGCGTTCAGACAACTCAACAGTTGCACAACGGTTGAGAGATAATCACTTCTGATTGGATCATACTTTTGGAACCGCCGCAGATTTTGAAGAATAGTCCTATCATAAGTGATGATATCTCAACCGTTGAGTTGTCTGAACGCACCCACTGTGGAGTAGAGGGGCTCTTGATAGAAGAGACGAGCAAAACGTGACGAGGTTTCATTCGCTACAGATATCTTCTTGCTTTGAACTTAGTAGTGTAGGTGATAAACACGTGTTGTATGAGTTGCGCAGTCACTCAAGAATATTGGAAAAATCATCAATACTGGGGAGAATTATTGCCGCTCAGAAAGAATTAGAAGTCACATTCTCGAAATTACTGGAGTCCTGCATCAATCGTCCTGAGACATGCAATATCTACATAGAGAAATAAGAAAAGGAAAGCTTTTTTCTCTCATATTTTGAATCTTGAGGTGAATTCTTTGATTTACATTTGAATATATTTATTGAAGTATATTATTTCAAATCCGGGAGCGGAAGTTCTAACAAATAAGATAACAGTGTGATTACAAATAAATTTACATTTAGTATCTTTTCACACAAAATTCTTTTTAGAATGCGGAATAAAAAATCGCCCGATAAAGAAATTCAAGTCGATTTAGAAGATCTCGAAACACGATTTACGAAACTGAGAACAGTAGACTTAGATAAATCCAAAGTAATGGAAAATCAAAACCCTTTGTTAAGACACTGCACAGAGAGAGAGAGAGAGAGAGAGAGAGATAACATAGTTGGATCATCACGGCAGACGTTCAAGTCGCGGGAGAATAGGTTATTCGAGGACAGAGTAAAGCCGTACTGGTGGACACGTGAGATAGAGGAGCTCCGAAGAAAATATATCAAGCAGAGGCGGATATATACAAGAGCAAGAAGGAGGACAAAAAATACAAAGGAGGAAGAAATAGCTGAAATCAAGGAGAACTTAAATGTTGCCAAAAGAACGCTTAAAACTGCTATTAAAAAGTCCAAAGAAGAAATCGCAGACCGACTATTTCGCACCGATTTGACGAAAGAAATATTAAGAAAGCACTACGAGGGCGAAGCGGAAACCTGCTTAGAGCAATGTCCCATTGAGCGGAGATCTATAGCGGAACGGAATGTGCCGGACCGGCTCGATCAATCGTAACCACAGAAAAAGCGAAGGAAAGAAAACGGAATGGCTATGGCCACGTTCAGCAGACTGAGCAGATCAGTGATCGCTTAGTCATTCTTTAATATGATTGAATCTTGCCTTTAGATCTTCGCTGGATCTAAGTGTAGAAACCAATCATATTGAAGAATCACTAAGCGCTCACTGATCTGTCAGCTCTCAGTCTGCTGAACATGGTCTATGATTGGTCGAGCTGATTCCGCACATTCCGTTTCGCTATAGATTTGCGCTCAATGGGACATCGCCCTTAGAGAACTTTCTACGGAACAGTGTGACCGGAATATCAGATAAAAAATTTTGCCAAATATATCACCACGAAAGTGCGAGCTGTAAACCAGCATAGCATACAGACGCAGAGATGCCAGTTGCGGACGCTAGCAACATGCAACAGCAAGTGGAGGGGATACGCACACAGGCGAACAGCCGTGTACGTGTGCGCTCGACGCTTCGGCCAGCTTCGAGCAGTAGAGAGAGACGGACATATATAACCGCTCTCTTTCTTTCGCTATAGCTATAGCTATAGCTATAGCTAACTGCCAGCCGCGAGAAGCGTGCCTAGTTGCTAGCCCGTTTCTTATGCCGTTTCTTCTCTCTTTCTCTTTCTCTTACTCTCTCATACTTACATGGGCTGCGTTTCGATCTTCACTGCCGATACTGCAAATCTACAGCACATGTGACGTAAAGTATAGATTTGTAGTACTGGCAGTGGATATCGAAACACAGGCTAAATAAATCTGAAAATGCGTAATATTATGTGTCAAGAGAAGTAATAACAATAAAGTAGAATTTAATGTATTATACAAAATAGAATTTAATATATTATACAAAATAATCAATACATCAAATGTATTGAAAATCAAAACTGATCAAATAATAAACAAAAAGCAAGAACAATAATTTTTTATATAACAAATATTATATATACAGACATAATAAATAATAATAAATTTCTTTCTTTTAACTATGTTATACTACTAACTACCGTGATTATTAAGAGTATGAAAGAAACACAAAACCCATAAAATGTAATTATTTTTGTATCATTTATTTAAACTTATTATAACAAAACATTGATTTTTTATGAAGCAC